>NW_026728846.1:1062500-1077500 GCF_030272615.1 Cryptomeria japonica | reverse complement strand
TTTAAAATCTCGTTTTTTTTTGCCTTTTCTGGAAATTAGTGAAGGCAGCGCATCAAAGGTGCGCAACGCTGGTGCGAACCTGGGAGCGCTCCGATGTGTGCTCCAAGGTGCGGCGTGCACGAAGTCGGACCCCGGTTTGCCCCGGGTGCGCACCTCGCGTGCACCTTGGTGCGCACACCTTGGCTGGGTTGCGCGCCCTGGTGGGCACCATGGTGCGCACCAAGGAGCGCTCCGAAGTGTGCTCCAAGGTGCGGCGTGCACGAAGTCGGAGCCCGGTTTGCCCCGGGTGCGCACCTCGCGTGCACCTTCGCCGCGGTGGGCACCATGGCGTGCACGAAGTCGGAGCCCGGTTTGCCCCGGGTGCGCACCTCGCGTGCACCTTCGCCGGGGTGGGCACCTTGGTGTGCAGACCTTGGCTGGGTTGCGCGCCCTGGTGGGCACCATGGTGCGCACCAAGGAGCGCTCCGAAGTGTGCTCCAAGGTGCGGCCTGCACGAAGTCGGAGCCCGGTTTGCCCCGGGTGTGCACCTCGGGTGGGCACCTTGGTGCGCATGCCTTGCCTGGGCTGCGCACCAGGGCGGGCTCAAGATGGCACCCGCGTTCCTTTTTTTTCACTATCTTTCAAAACGGAAATTTTAAAATCTCATTTTTTTTTGCCTTTTTCTGGAAATTAGTGAAGGCAGCGCATCAAAGGTGCGCACCTCGCTGCCCACCACGGTGCGCAACGCCGGTGGGCACCCGGGAGTGCTTCGAAGTGTGCTCCAAGGTGCTGCGTGCACGTTGTCGGAGCCCGGTTTGCCCCGGGTGCGCACCTCGCGTGCACCTTCGTCGGGGTGGGCACCTTGGCTGGGTTTGCCCCGGCTGCGCTCCGAAGCGGGGTTATTGGAGCGCCGCCTCTTTTTTTGTCGGAGCGTTTGGTGGGGTTTCTCGCATTGGCTCTTCCGAGGCCCGGTTGCCACCCTGGCGCGCACGAAGTCGGAAGTAGGGTTAATTGCCCGGGTGCGCACCTTTGCCAGGGTGGGCACCTTACCTGGGCTGCGCACCAGGGCGGGCTCAAGATGGCACGCGCGTTCCGTTTTTTTCACTATCTTTCAAAACGGAAATTTTAAAATCTCCTTTTTTTTTTGCCTTTTCTGGAAATTAGTGAAGGCAGCGCATCAAAGGTGCGCACCTCGCTGCCCACCTTGGTGTGCTCTGAGGTGCGCACCCGGGAGCGCTACGAAGTGTGCTCCAAGGTGCGGCGTGCACGTTGTCGGAGCCCGGTTTGCCCCGGGTGCGCACCTCGCCTGCACCTTGGCCGGGGTGGGCACCTTGGCTGGGTTTGCCCAGGGTGCGCTCCGAAGCGGGGTTACTGGAGCGCCCCCTCTTTTTTTGTCAGAGCGTTTGGTGGGGTTTCTCGCATTGGCTCTTCCCAGGCCCGGTTGTTGGGTGCGCTCCCACCCTGGCGCGCGCGAAGTTGGAAGTTGGGTTAATTGCCCGGGCGCGCACCTTCGCCAGGGTGGGCACCTTGGTGCGCACACCTTGGCTGGGCTGCGCACCAGGGCGGGCTCAAGATGGCACCAGCATTCCCTTTTTCTCACTATCTTTCAAAACGGAAATTTTAAAATCTCGTTTTTTTTTTGCCTTTTATGGAAATTAGTGAAGGCATCGCATCAAAGGTGCGCACCTCGCTGCCCACCTTGGTGTGCTCCGAGGTGCCCACCACGGTGCGCAACGCCGGTGCGAACCCGGGAGCGCCCCGATGTGTGCTCCAAGGTGCGGCGTGCACGAAGTCGGACCCCGGTTTGCCCCGGGTGCGCACCTCGCGTGCACCTTGGTGCGCACACCTTGGCTGGGTTGCGCGGCCTGGTGGGCACCATGGTGCGCACCAAGGAGCGCTCCGAAGTGTGCTCCAAGGTGCGGCGTGCACGAAGTCGGAGCCCGGTTTGCCCCGGGTACGCACCTCGCGTGCACCTTCGCCGGGGTGGGCACCTCGGCTGGGTTGCGCGCCCTGGTGCGCACCAAGGAGCGCTCCGAAGTGTGCTCCAAGGTGCGGCGTGCACGAAGTCGGAGCCCGGTTTGCCCCGGGTGCGCACCTTCGCCGCGGTGCGCACCATGGCGTGCACGAAGTCGGAGCCCGGTTTGCCCCGGGTGCGCACCTCGCGTGCACCTTCGGCGGGGTTGCGCGCCCTGGTGGGCACCATGGTGCGCACCAAGGAGCGCTCCGAAGTGTGCTCCAAGGTGCGGCGTGCACGAAGTCGGAGCCCGGTTTGCCCCGGGTGCGCACCTCGCGTGCACCTTCGGCGGGGTTGCGCGCCCTGGTGGGCACCATGGTGCGCACCAAGGAGCGCTCCGAAGTGTGCTCCAAGGTGCGGCGTGCACGAAGTCGGAGCCCGGTTTGCCCCGGGTGCGCACCTCGCGTGCACCTTCGCCGCGGTGGGCACCATGGCGTGCACGAAGTCGGAGCCCGGTTTGCCCCGGGTGCGCACCTCGCGTGCACCTTCGCCGGGGTGGGCACCTCGGCTGGGTTGCGCGCCCTGGTGCGCACCAAGGAGCGCTCCGAAGTGTGCTCCAAGGTGCGGCGTGCACGAAGTCGGAGCCCGGTTTGCCCCGGGTGCGCACCTCGCGTGCACCTTCGCCAGGGTGGGCACCTCGGTGCGCACACCTTCTCAATGTTTTCTTGCCTTTTCTGGAAATTGGTGAAGGCAGCGCATCAAAGGTGCGCACCTCGGTGTGCTCCGAGGTGCGAACCCGAGAGCGCTCCGAGGTGCCCACGAAGTCGAAAGTCGGGTTAATTGCATTGTTTTCCCCGGGTGCGCTCCGAGGTGCGCAACATCGGCGCGCACCAAGGAGGGCTCCGAAGTGTGCTCCAAGGTGCGCACGATGGCGTGCACCTCTGGTGCGCATGATTCGGAGCTCGGTTTGACCGGGGTGCGCACACCTTGGCTGGGTTGCGCACCTTTTGTGCGCTCCAAGGTGCGCACGAAGTCGGAGCTCGGTTTGCCCCGGGTGCGCACCTTCGCCAGGGTGCGCACCTTGATGCGCACGCCTTGGCTGGGCTGCGCACCTTGGTGGGCGCCATGGTGCGCACCTTTCGTGCGCTCCAAGGTGCGCACGAAGTCGGAGCTCGGTTTGCCCCGGGTGCGCACCTTGGTGGGCGCCATGGTGCACTCCGAGGTGCCCAAGATTGGTGCGCACCAAGGAGCGCTCCGAAGTGCGCTCCAAGGTGCGCGCGAAGTCGAAAGTTGGGTTAATTGTCCGGTTTGCCTCGGGTGCGCACCTTGCGTGCACCTTCGCCAGGGTGGGCGCCTTGGTGCGCACACCTTGGCTGGGCTGCGCACACCTTGGCACCCGCGTTTCCTTCATTTTAAATTTTTTTTTTTTACAATCTCTCAAGTGGGAAATTCTATAATCTCAACTTTTTTTGCCTTTTCAGGAAACTTTTGAATGGAGCGCATCATTGGTGCGCTCCGAAGTGTGCTCCAAAGCTCTCTCCAGCTGCGTGCACCTGCCCCGGCCGCGCACCCGGCCCCGCCCAGCTTCGCTCACCTGTCCCGGGCGTCTGGTGCGGAACCTTAGAGTAAGAAACATCACCGTGCACCTTGGCCAACGTGCGCGACTCGACCGAGCGCGCACTGGCCGAGGTGCACACCGATTTCACCTGGGTGCGCGCGCAGCACCTCGGGCGCACCGGGGTGCGCGCACAACGCCCGGGTTGCACCGTGGCCTGTGTGCTCGGGGCGCCTCGGGTGCGCGCTCGGTGTCGCCCCCGCGCGCGCGGTAGTGCGGGCAGCGCACCCCGGCCCGGCCCGGCCCCGACGAGAACGCAAACGGGCAAAAGGTTTATTCAAATAGCATTGCGACGCCCGGCGAAAAACTAAAAAAGGGTGCAACACCGGGACTTCCCGGGAGGTCACCCATCCCAGTACTACTCCGGCCCAAGCGCGCTTAACTGCGGAGTTCTGATGGGATCCGGTGCACTAACGCTGGTATGATCGCACCCGTTATGAGCTTGTCGCAGTGTGTACTTAGCAAACCGCGACCCACGTGCGAATCCACCCCGGCCACCCACCCCCGTCGAGGTGCACACCCTCCCTCGCGAAGTGCGCCCCGTTCGCCAAGTGTGAGCCCTGCCCGGGTGCGCGCACCTTGCTAGGGCGTCGGGTGTGCACCCGGCCCGGCCTACGTGCGTGCACCTGGAGGGGGCGTCGTGTGCGTGCAGTGTCCCGTCTGCAACGCGGTGCCCACACACCACCTCGGGCGCAACGACCTGCGCTCACATGTGGGCCGAGTGCACCTTGGTGCATGTTCGGGGCGCCTCGGGTGCACGCTCGATCTTGCCCCGGTGCACCAAGGCGCTCGGTTTGCCCCGGGTGCGCACTTGGTGCAAGGTGGGCACCCAAAATAGGGATCAAGCACCAAAACACAAGTTTCGGGATGCAAAATGGGACCCAAGGACCACAAATGCGTTCCAAGACCCATGATGGGTCCACGAGAACAAAAATGTGTTCCGAGACTTAATAAACAAATATTGGGTTTTAGGAGAAGAAACATGCTCTGATGCCCAAAACGAGAATCGACCCCGAAAAGGCCACAGGCCAAAAGTGGGATGCGAGACAAAAAAAAATGGGACCCGAGGACCAAAATTGGGTTCCCAGGTCGAAGACAGGGCAACCGGACAAGAAACGACCTCTAAGGCTCGAAATGAGTCCCGACGACTAAAACTTGACAAGAAGCACCCATCAGGCACCCAACTCGACACCCATGGGATGCCGACCCACCCGGGCTTCCACCTAGCACACCTTGGCACCCACCCACCCTCGCACCCAACCTCGCACCCAACTTAGCACCTTTGAACCCACATTGGCACTCACCCTGACCCTGGCACCTTGGAACCCACATTGGCACTCACCTTGACCCTGGCACCCACCTTTGCACTCACCTTGGGACCCACCCTGGCTCCCACCTCGGCACCCACCCAGACACCCACCTTGGTTCCTTGGCACCCACCTTGGATCCTTGGCACCCACCCCGACACCCACCTTGGCACGCAACTTGGCTACTTGCCACCCACCTTGGCTCCTTGACGCCCACCCCGACAACCACCCCGTGACCTACCCTGGCTAGGGTTGGTGCACACCCACCCTGGTGCCCACCTTGGCACCCACCCTATGACCCACCTTGGCACGCACCTTAGTACCCACCCCGTTACCCACCCTAGGACCCACCCCGTGACCCACCTTGGCCAGGGTGGGTGCACCCACCCTGGTGCCCACCTTGGCACCCACCCATCCTAGCACCCAGCCTGTGACCGGGCTTGGAACCCAACCTTGCACCCGCACCCGTCTTGGCCAGTGTGGGTGCGCACCCATCCTGGCACCCACGTTGTGACACACCCTTTAACCCACGCACCCTAGCACCCACGTTGGCACCCACCTTGGAACCCAACCTAGCAACTTGGCACCCACCCCGTGACCCACCTTGGCATCCACCATAGCAGTCGCCGACTTGGCACCCACCTCGGCACCCACCTTGACACTTGTGGACCCACCTTGCCACTCACCCTAGCATCGACCCATCCTAGCACCCACCCTGGCACCTTTGCACCCTAGCACTCACCCATCCTAGCACCTAACCTGTGACCCACCTTGACACTCACCCTCGCACCCACCTTGGAACCCAACCTAGCACCCACCCACCCTGACACCAACCCTAGCACCTACCCACCCTTGCACCCACCCTGTGACCCATCTTGGCACCCACCCATCCTACCACTCAACCTATCACCCACCTTCTCACCCACCTTGGCATCCACCTTAGCACCCACCCACACTGGCACCTTGGCACCCACCTCGGGCAAGGTGGGTGCACACCCACCCTGGCACCCAATTTAGAACCCACCGAGCATGTTACCCACCTTGGCACCCACATTGCAGCCCACCCTAGTACCCACCCTATGACCCACATTGGCATCCACACCCTAGCACCCAGGCACCTCGACACCCGCCTTGACACCCACCCTAGCACTGAACCTGTGACCCACCTTGGAACTCACCCTAGAACCCACCCACCCTGTGAACCACCTTGGCATCCACCTTAGCACCCACCCACCTTGGCACCCACTCTAGCACTCACCCATCCTAACACCCAACTTGTTACCCACCTTGGCACCCGCCCTCGCGTCCACCTTGAAACCCACCCTAGCACCCACCCACGCAGGAGCCCACCTTGGCACCCAACCTAACACCCACGCATCCTGGCACCCAACTTGTGACCCACCTTGGAACCCACCCTAGTACCCACCTTTGAACCCACTATATCACCAACCCACCTTGGCACCCACCCTATGACCCTCTTTGGAATCCACCCTAGCACGCACCCACCCTGGCACCCACCATGGAGCGCACCCTAGCACCCACCCACCTCGGCACGCACCTCAACACCCACCTTGGTGTGCGCACTGCGCCAACCTCTCAAAGACCCTATGTGGTGCGCTCCAAAGTGTACACCTTTGGTGCGCTCCAAGGTGCGCACCTTTGGTGCACACCGAGGTGCACACCAAAGTGTGCACCGAGGTGAGCACCAAAGTGCACTCCAGGGTGCACACCAAGGCGTGCACCTTTGGTGCGGTCAATGCAAACGAATTCGGAAGTTGGGGTCGATGTCCTAATCGCTGCTGCAGACTACACGTATGAGAATCGGACAAATAGCTTTATATAGGGGAGGTGTTGCGTTTGATGGGTCGACTCCCCTGGTTGTGTGCACTGCACCAACTTCAAAGACCCTGTCTTGTTTAAGAAGTCAAAAGTTGGGGTGGATGTCCTAATCATTGCTGCAGTCTACGCATGTATGAGAATCAGACAAATAGCTTATATAGGGGAGGTGTTGCATTCGGTGGGTTGACTCCCCTGGTTGTGCGCACTGCGCCAACCTCAAAGACCCCGCATAGCAGAAGAAGTCGGAAGTCGGATTTTGGTGAGCACCAAGGCGTGCACCTTTGGTGCGGTCAACGCAGACGAATTCAGAAGTTGGGGTGGATGTCCTAATCGTTGTTGCAGGCTACACATGTATGAGAATCAGACAAATAGCTTATATAGGGGAGGTGTTGGGTTTGATGGGTCAACTCCCTTGGTTGTGCGCATTACGCCAACCTCAAAGACCTTGTTTTCGTTAAGAAGTCAAAAGTTGGGGTCAATGTCCTAATGGCTCCTGCAGGCTACACATGTATGAGAATCGGACAAATAGCTTATATAGGGGAGGTGTTGGGTTTGATGGGTCGACTCCCCTGGTTGTGCGCATTACGTCAACCTCAAAGACCTTGTTTTCGTTAAGAAGTCAAAAGTTGGGGTCGATGTCCTAATTGCTCCTGTAGACTACACATGTATGAGAATCAGACAAATAGCTTATATAGGGGAGGTGTTGGGTTTGATGGGTTGACTCCCCTAGTTGTTCGCATTACACCAACCTCAAAGACCTTGTTTTCGTTTAGAAGCCGAAAGTTGGGGTCGATGTCCTAATTGCTCCTGCAGGCTACGCATGTATGAGAATCAGACAAATAGCTTATATAGGGGAGGTGTTGGGTTTGATGGGTCGACTCCCCTGGTTGTGCGCATTGCGCCAACCTCAAAGACCCTGCATTGCGGATGAAGTCGAAAGTCAGAGTTTGGTGTGCTACAAGGTGTGGTCGAAGGTGCTCACCTAGGTGTGCACCTTTGGAGCACAGGAAAAGTGCCCTCCAAAAGTGCGCACCTTTGGAGTGCACAAAAGTGCCCTCCAAAAGTGCGCACCTTTGGAGCGCAGAAAAGTGCCCTCCAAAAAGTGCCCTCCAAAAGTGCGCACCTTTGGAGCGCAGAAAAGTGCCCTCCAAAAAGTGCCCTCCAAAAGTGCGCACCTTTGGAGCGCAGAAAAGTGCCCTCCAAAAAGTGCCCTCCAAAAGTGCGCACCTTTGGAGCGCAGAAAAGTGCCCTCCAAAAGTGTGCACCTTTGGAGCGCAGAAAAGTGCCCTCCAAAAAGTGCCCTCCAAAAGTGCGCACCTTTGGAGCGCAGAAAAGTGCCCTCCAAAAAGTGCCCTCCAAAAGTGCGCACCTTTGGAGCGCAGAAAAGTGCCCTCCAAAAAGTGCCCTCCAAAAGTGCGCACCTTTGGAGCGCAGAAAAGTGCCCTCCAAAAAGTGCCCTCCAAAAGTGCGCACCTTTGGAGCGCAGAAAAGTGCCCTCCAAAAGTGCGCACCTTTGGAGCGCACAAAAGTGCCCTCCAAAAGTGCGCACTTTTGGTGCGCACCAAGGCGCTGGTTCGGTCGTTGCAGGCGAGTTCGGAAGTTGGGGTCGATGTCCTGAGCGGAGGTGCAAACTACACAGGTGTCGGAATCGGACAAATAGCTTATATAGGGGAGGTGTATGCTTCGATGGGTCGACTCCCCAGGTTGAGCGCACCGCGCCAACCTCAAAGACCCTACGGTATGGATGAAGTCGGAAGTTGGGTCCGATGACCAATTCGATTAGTAGGTATGCTCATGAGGTCGGAATTTGGGTCCGATGACCTGCCATGTGCAGGAAGGCGAATGTTGACACTGTGCGTTGCAAGGTGCACACCAAGGCGCTGGTGCGGTCTTTTTAGTCGAGTTCGGAAGTTGGGGTCGATGTCCTGATCGGAGGTGCAAGCTACACAGGTGTGGGAATCGGACAAATAGCTTATATAGGGGAGGTGTATGCTTCGTTGGGTCGACTCCCCGGGTTGAGCGCACCGCGCCAACCTCAAAGACCCTACGGTATGGATGAAGTCGGAAGTTGGGTCCGATGACCGATTCGATATGTAGGCATACTCGCGAGGTCGGAATTTGGGTCCGATGACCTGCCACGTGCAGGAAGGCGAATGTTGGCACTGTGCGTTGCAAGGTGCGCACCAAGGCGCTGGTTCGGTCGTTGGAGGCGAGTTCGGAAGTTGGGGTCGATGTCTTGATCGGAGGTGCAAACTACACAGGTGTGGGAATCGGACAAATAGCTTATATAGGGGAGGTGTATGCTTCGTTGGGTCGACTCCCCGGGTTGAGCGCACCGCGCCAACCTCAAAGACCCTACGGTATGGATGAAGTCGGAAGTTGGGTCCGATGACCGATTCGATATGTAGGCATACTCGCGAGGTCGGAATTTGGGTCCGATGACCTGCCATGTGCAGGAAGGCGAATGTTGGGACTGTGCGTCGCAAGGTGCGCACCAAGGCGCTGGTGTCGTCGTTGCAGTCGAGTTCGGAAGTTGGGGTCGATGTCCTGGTCAGAGGTGCAAACTACACAGGTGTGGGAATCGGACAAATAGCTTATATAGGGGAGGTGTATGCTTCGATGGGTCGACTCCCTGGGTTGAGCGCACCGCGCCAACCTCAAAGACCCTACAGTATGGATGAAGTCGGAAGTTGGGTCCGATGACCGATTCGATACGTAGGCATATTGGCGAGGTCTGAATTTGTGTCCGATGACCTGCCATGCGCAGGAAGGCGGAATTTGGGTCCGATGACCGAGTTGATGGCGTGCCATGCGCAGAAAGGCGGAATTTGGGTCCGATGACCGAGTTGATGTTGATGGCCCGCCATGCACAGGAAGGCGGAATTTGGGTCCGATGACCGATTTGAAGGCGTGCCATACGCAAAAAGGCGGAGTTTGGGTCCGATGACCGAGTTGATATTGATGGCCCGCCATGCGCAGGAAGGCGGAATTTGGGTCCGATGACCTGACATACGCATGGAGTCCGACTCGGGGGCCGATGTTCGATTCGATGACTTGCATTGTGGGTAAAGTCGGAAGTTGTGGTCTTTGACCCGATTCGATGACCAGACTTCGGCTGCTTGAGAATCGGACAAATAACTTATATAGGGGAGGTAGTGTTCTCGAGCATCCTCCCCCCGTGCCCGTTTATGTCGATTGATGCTGGTGCTCGACTGGTTGGAGCGCTCGGATGCAAAAATCTTGCACCAGGATTTATCGATTGTGATGGACACGGCAAGTCTCCTGATTGCTATGCAGGAGCTCATCGTGAATCTCTATGCGGCCTTGGTATGGACTCGACCTGCGGAATGGTTCGGCAATGGTAGTCGCTCCAACACGTCCTTGCAATGGCCACAGAGGTGATTCGACTAGAGCTCCAGTCTAGCTTTTGGGTTGCTTGGCGGACTGGTATAGCCGCGATCGAGTTCCGGCCATGAACGTTTTAGATAGCTCTTGGGCTTTCTGGGACGGAAGTCGGAAGTTTGGGCTGTTGTCCGATTTGATGACCATTCTTCGGATGTGTGAGAATCGGACAAATAACTTATATAGGGGACTGTGTTGTCTCACGCAGCCCCCTCCGTGCCCCTCTATCTCGACCGATGTTGGTGCTTGAAAGGGTTGGGATCGCTCGGATTTATAAACGTGCACCACCATTTGTCGAGTGTGAGGGACGCGGCAGGTCTCCTAAATGCTATGCGGGCGCTCTCTGAGAATCTCTATCCGGCCTCGACACAGACTAGTCTTGCTGAATGGTTTGGCACTGGTAGTCGATCCAACACGTCGTTGTTGTGGCCGCCTAGGCGATTCGATTCGAGCCCCCGTCTAGCTTTTGGGTTGCTTGGCGGATTTTGCCCTATCCGCAAGTGAGCTCGGTCCCTAAACGTTCGAGAAACCCGATTGCTATGCGCCGACTCTCTTTCTTGCGAGCCTCCATCTAGCTTTTGGGTCTCTACGGAACGGAAGTCGGAATCTGGGACCGTTGTTTGATTCGACGAGGCAGACTACGGTTGTGCGAGAATCGGACAAATAACTTATATAGGGGAGGTGTTGACTGGAGCATTCTCCCCCGTGCCCCTCTAACTCGACCAATGCTGGCGCTCGAACGGTGGTAGCGCTCGGATTTTCATTGAGCGCCAGCATTGGTCGATTTAGAGGGGCATGCGAGATTCCCGAATGCTATGCGAGGGCTCTAACGGAAATGTCTATTGGTTTCGGTATGGATGCAATTGCGAGTGGTTCGGCAAAGGTAGTCGTTCCGATGCGTCCATGTCGTGGCCAAATCGATAATTCGATTTGAGCCCTCGTATAGCATTTGGGTCTCTCGATGTGATTCCGCATTCCAGTCCCTTTGGGCACTGCTTGAGCCGCATCCCAGGGGGTTCCCTTCCCAATAATCTGCCTCGCAACCCGATTGCTATGCGGTGAGGCTCCTCGGCCGCCTCGGAACTATCTGTGTATCAGACGCATCGCGGGATAAGGGGTTGGCAACGGTAGTCGCCCCAAGCGCGTCCGATGCTTGGACCATTCCGAGGCGGCCCTGAAGCCTCTTCCGTCTAGCCGTTGGGTCCTTCTCGCCGCATCCCTCGCCTCGCACCCCGATTGCTATGCGGTGAGGCTCCTCGGCCGCCTCGGAACTATCTGTGTATCGGACGCGTCGCGGGATAAGGGGTTGTCACTGGTAGTCGCCCCAAGCGCGTCCGATGCTTGGACCATTCCGAGGCGGCCCTGAAGCCTCTTCCGTCTAGCCGTTGGGTCCTTCTCGCCGCATCCCTCGCCTCGCACCCCGATTGCTATGCGGTGAGGCTCCTCGGCCGCCTCGGAACTATCTGTGTATCGGACGCGTCGCGGGATAAGGGGTTGTCATTGGTAGTCGCCCCAAGCGCGTCCGATGCTTGGACCATTCCGAGGCGGCCCTGAAGCCTCTTCCGTCTAGCCGTTGGGTCCTTCTCGCCGCATCCCTCGCCTCGCACCCCGATTGCTATGCGGTGAGGCTCCTCGGCCGCCTCGGAACTATCTGTGTATCGGACGCGTCGCGGGATAAGGGGTTGTCACTGGTAGTCGCCCCAAGCGCGTCCGATGCTTGGACCATTCCGAGGCGGCCCTGAAGCCTCTTCCGTCTAGCCGTTGGGTCCTTCTCGCCGCATCCCTCGCCTCGCACCCCGATTGCTATGCGGTGAGGCTCCTCGGCCGCCTCGGAACTATCTGTGTATCGGACGCGTCGCGGGATAAGGGGTTGTCACTGGTAGTCGCCCCAAGCGCGTTCGATGCTTGGACCATTCCGAGGCGGCCCTGAAGCCTCTTCCGTCTAGCCGTTGGGTCCTTCTCGCCGCATCCCTCGCCTCGCACCCCGATTGCTATGCGGTGAGGCTCCTCGGCCGCCTTGGAACTATCTGTGTATCGGACGCGTCGCGGGATAAGGGGTTGTCACTGGTAGTCGCCCCAAGCGCGTCCGATGCTTAGACCATTCCGAGGCGGACCCGAAGCCTCTTCCGTCTAGCCGTTGGGTCCTTCTCGCCGCATCCTTCGCCTCGCACCCCGATTGCTATGCGGTGAGGCTCCTCGGCCGCCTCGGAACTATCTGTGTATCGGACGCGTCGCGGGATAAGGGGTTGTCACTGGTAGTCGCCCCAAGCGCGTCCGATGCTTGGACCATTCCGAGGCGGACCCGAAGCCTCTTCCGTCTAGCCGTTGGGTCCTTCTCGCCGCATCCCTCGCCTCGCACCCCGATTGCTATGCGGTGAGGCTCCTCGGCCGCCTTGGAACTATCTGTGTATCGGACGCGTCGCGGGATAAGGGGTTGTCACTGGTAGTCGCCCCAAGCGCGTCCGATGCTTGGACCATTCCGAGGCGGACCCGAAGCCTCTTCCGTCTAGCCGTTGGGTCCTTCTCGCCGCATCCCTCGCCTCGCACCCCGATTGCTATGCGGTGAGGCTCCTCGGCCGCCTTGGAACTATCTGTGTATCGGACGCGTCGCGGGATAAGGGGTTGTCACTGGTAGTCGCCCCAAGCGCGTCCGATGCTTGGACCATTCCGAGGCGGACCCGAAGCCTCTTCCGTCTAGCCGTTGGGTCCTTCTCGCCGCATCCCTCGCCTCGCACCCCGATTGCTATGCGGTGAGGCTCCTCGGCCGCCTTGGAACTATCTGTGTATCGGACGCGTCGCGGGATAAGGGGTTGTCACTGGTAGTCGCCCCAAGCGCGTCCGATGCTTGGACCATTCCGAGGCGGCCCCGAAGCCTCTTCCGTGTAGCCGTTGGGTCCTTCTCGCCGCATCCCTCGCCTCGCACCCCGATTGCTATGCGGTGAGGCTCCTCGGCCGCCTTGGAACTATCTGTGTATCGGACGCGTCGCGGGATAAGGGGTTGTCACTGGTAGTCGCCCCAAGCGCGTCCGATGCTTGGACCATTCCGAGGCGGCCCCGAAGCCTCTTCCGTGTAGCCGTTGGGTCCTTCTCGCCGCATCCCTCGCCTCGCACCCCGATTGCTATGCGGTGAGGCTCCTCGGCCGCCTTGGAACTATCTGTGTATCGGACGCGTCGCGGGATAAGGGGTTGTCACTGGTAGTCGCCCCAAGCGCGTCCGATGCTTGGACCATTCCGAGGCGGACCTGAAGCCTCTTCCCTCTAGCCGTTGGGGCTTTCTCGCCGCATCCCTCGCCTCGCACCCTGATTGCTATGCTGTGAGGCTCCTCGGCCGCCTTGGAACTATCTGTGTATCGGACGCATCGCGGGATAAGGGGTTGGCAGTGGTAGTCGCCCCAAGCGCATCCGATGCTTGGACCATTCCGAGGCGGCCCTGCAGCCTCTTCCGTCTAGCCGTTGGGGCCATCTCGCCGCATCCCCCACCTCGCACCACGATTGCTATGCGGTGAGGCTCCTTGGCCGCCTCGGAACTATCTGTGTATCGGACGCATCGCGGGATAAGGGGTTGTCACTGGTAGTCGCCCCAAGCGCGTCCGATGCTTGGACTATTCCGAGGCGGCCCTGCAGCCTCTTCCGTCTAGCCGTTGGGGCCATCTCGCTGCATCCCCCACCTCCTCGGCCGCCTCGGAACTATCTGTGTATCGGACGCATCGCGGGATAAGGGGTTGGCAGTGGTAGTCGCCCCAAGCGCGTCCGATGCTTGGACTATTCCGAGGCAGCCCTGCAGCCTCTTCCGTCTAGCCTTTGGGGCCATCTCGCCGCATCCCTCGCCTCGCACCCCGATTGCTATGCGGTGAGGCTCCTCGGCCGCCTGGGAACTATCTTCGTATCGGACGCATCGCGGGATAAGGGGTTGTCACTGGTAGTCGCCCCAAGCGCGTCCGATGCTTGGACTATTCCGAGGCGGCCCTGTGGCCTCTTCCGTCTAGCCGTTGGGGCCATCTCGCCGCATCCCCCACCTCGCACCCCGATTGCTATGCGGTGAGGCTCTTCGGCCGCCTTGGAACTATCTTCGTATCGGACGCATTGCGGGATAAGGGGTTGTCACTGGTAGTGGCCCCAAGCGCGTCCGATGCTTGGACTATTCCGAGGCGGCCCTGCAGCCTCTTCCGTCTAGCCGTTGGGGCCATCTCGCCGCATCCCCCACCTCGCACCCCGATTGCTATGCGGTGAGGCTCCTCGGCCGCCTTGGAACTATCTTCGTATCGGACGCATCGCGGGATAAGGGGTTGTCACTGGTAGTCGCCCCAAGCGCGTCCGATGCTTGGACTATTCCGACGCGGCCCTGTGGCCTCTTCCGTCTAGCCGTTGGGGCCATCTCGCCGCATCCCCCACCTCGCACCCCGATTGCTATGCGGTGAGGCTCCTCGGCCGCCTTGGAACCATCTTCGTATCGGACGCATCGCGGGATAGGGGGCTGTCACTGGTAGTCGCCCCAAGCGTGTCCGATGCTTGGACCATTCCTAGGCGGCCCTGAAGCCTCTTCCGTCTAGCCGTTGGGGCCTTCCCGCCCCATCCCTCGCCTCGCACCCCCGATTGCTATGCGGTGAGGCTCCTCGGCCGCCTTGGAACCATCTGTGTATCGGACGCATCGCGGGATAAGGGGTTGGCACTGGCAGTCGCCCCAAGCGCGTCCGATGCTTGGACCATTCCGAGGTGGCCCTGAAGCCTCTTCCGTCTAGCCGTTGGGGCCTTCCCGCCCCATCCCTCGCCTCGCACCCCGATTGATATGCGGTGAGGCTCCTCGGCCGCCTTGGAACTATCTGTGTATCGGACGCATCGCGGGATAAGGGGTTGGCACTGGTAGTCGTCCCAATCGCATCCGATGCTTGGACCATTCCGAGGCG
>NW_026728846.1:1027500-1052500 GCF_030272615.1 Cryptomeria japonica | reverse complement strand
CCGTCCGAGAGTTTAGTGAGGCTTTTTACCGTTGCAGCTCCCCATGTCCGAACTGGGGATTTCTGGGTAGGGGCTTCGGGTGCGCATTACATTTTTGCCCAAGCGTCCAGTGGGGTTTCTGGTGCGCTCCGAAGTGGGGTTATTGGAGCGCATCAAAGGTGCGCAATGCTGGTGCGAACCCGGGAGCGCTCCGATGTGTGCTCCAAGGTGCGGCGTGCACGAAGTCCGAGCCCGGTTTGCCCCGGGTGCGCACCTCGCGTGCACCTTCGCCGGGGTGAGCACCTTGGTGTGCAGACCTTGGTTGGGTTGCGCGCCCTGGTGCGCACCAAGGAGCGCTCTGAAGTGTGCTCCAAGGTGCGGCGTGCACGAAGTCGGAGCCCGGTTTGCCCCGGGTGTGCACCTCGGGTGCGCACCTCGCGTGCACCTTCGCTGCGGTGGGCACCTTGGCTGGGTTGCGCGCCTTGGTGGGCACCATGCAGTGCACGAAGTCGGAGCCCGGATTGCCCCGGGCGCGCACCTCCGCCAGGGTGGGCACCTTGGTGCGCACAACTTGCCTGGGCTGCGCACCAGGAAGGGCTCAAGATGGCACCCGCGTTCCGTTTTTTTCACTATCTTTCAGAACGGAAATTTTAAAATCTCGTTTTTTTTTGCCTTTTCTGGAAATTAGTGAAGGCAGCGCATCAAAGGTGCGCAACGCTGGTGCGAACCTGGGAGCGCTCCGATGTGTGCTCCAAGGTGCGGCGTGCACGAAGTCGGACCCCGGTTTGCCCCGGGTGCGCACCTCGCGTGCACCTTGGTGCGCACACCTTGGCTGGGTTGCGCGCCCTGGTGGGCACCATGGTGCGCACCAAGGAGCGCTCCGAAGTGTGCTCCAAGGTGCGGCGTGCACGAAGTCGGAGCCCGGTTTGCCCCGGGTGCGCACCTCGCGTGCACCTTCGCCGCGGTGGGCACCATGGCGTGCACGAAGTCGGAGCCCGGTTTGCCCCGGGTGCGCACCTCGCGTGCACCTTCGCCGGGGTGGGCACCTTGGTGTGCAGACCTTGGCTGGGTTGCGCGCCCTGGTGGGCACCATGGTGCGCACCAAGGAGCGCTCCGAAGTGTGCTCCAAGGTGCGGCCTGCACGAAGTCGGAGCCCGGTTTGCCCCGGGTGTGCACCTCGGGTGGGCACCTTGGTGCGCATGCCTTGCCTGGGCTGCGCACCAGGGCGGGCTCAAGATGGCACCCGCGTTCCTTTTTTTTCACTATCTTTCAAAACGGAAATTTTAAAATCTCATTTTTTTTTGCCTTTTTCTGGAAATTAGTGAAGGCAGCGCATCAAAGGTGCGCACCTCGCTGCCCACCACGGTGCGCAACGCCGGTGGGCACCCGGGAGTGCTTCGAAGTGTGCTCCAAGGTGCTGCGTGCACGTTGTCGGAGCCCGGTTTGCCCCGGGTGCGCACCTCGCGTGCACCTTCGTCGGGGTGGGCACCTTGGCTGGGTTTGCCCCGGCTGCGCTCCGAAGCGGGGTTATTGGAGCGCCGCCTCTTTTTTTGTCGGAGCGTTTGGTGGGGTTTCTCGCATTGGCTCTTCCGAGGCCCGGTTGCCACCCTGGCGCGCACGAAGTCGGAAGTAGGGTTAATTGCCCGGGTGCGCACCTTTGCCAGGGTGGGCACCTTACCTGGGCTGCGCACCAGGGCGGGCTCAAGATGGCACGCGCGTTCCGTTTTTTTCACTATCTTTCAAAACGGAAATTTTAAAATCTCCTTTTTTTTTTGCCTTTTCTGGAAATTAGTGAAGGCAGCGCATCAAAGGTGCGCACCTCGCTGCCCACCTTGGTGTGCTCTGAGGTGCGCACCCGGGAGCGCTACGAAGTGTGCTCCAAGGTGCGGCGTGCACGTTGTCGGAGCCCGGTTTGCCCCGGGTGCGCACCTCGCCTGCACCTTGGCCGGGGTGGGCACCTTGGCTGGGTTTGCCCAGGGTGCGCTCCGAAGCGGGGTTACTGGAGCGCCCCCTCTTTTTTTGTCAGAGCGTTTGGTGGGGTTTCTCGCATTGGCTCTTCCCAGGCCCGGTTGTTGGGTGCGCTCCCACCCTGGCGCGCGCGAAGTTGGAAGTTGGGTTAATTGCCCGGGCGCGCACCTTCGCCAGGGTGGGCACCTTGGTGCGCACACCTTGGCTGGGCTGCGCACCAGGGCGGGCTCAAGATGGCACCAGCATTCCCTTTTTCTCACTATCTTTCAAAACGGAAATTTTAAAATCTCGTTTTTTTTTTGCCTTTTATGGAAATTAGTGAAGGCATCGCATCAAAGGTGCGCACCTCGCTGCCCACCTTGGTGTGCTCCGAGGTGCCCACCACGGTGCGCAACGCCGGTGCGAACCCGGGAGCGCCCCGATGTGTGCTCCAAGGTGCGGCGTGCACGAAGTCGGACCCCGGTTTGCCCCGGGTGCGCACCTCGCGTGCACCTTGGTGCGCACACCTTGGCTGGGTTGCGCGGCCTGGTGGGCACCATGGTGCGCACCAAGGAGCGCTCCGAAGTGTGCTCCAAGGTGCGGCGTGCACGAAGTCGGAGCCCGGTTTGCCCCGGGTACGCACCTCGCGTGCACCTTCGCCGGGGTGGGCACCTCGGCTGGGTTGCGCGCCCTGGTGCGCACCAAGGAGCGCTCCGAAGTGTGCTCCAAGGTGCGGCGTGCACGAAGTCGGAGCCCGGTTTGCCCCGGGTGCGCACCTTCGCCGCGGTGCGCACCATGGCGTGCACGAAGTCGGAGCCCGGTTTGCCCCGGGTGCGCACCTCGCGTGCACCTTCGGCGGGGTTGCGCGCCCTGGTGGGCACCATGGTGCGCACCAAGGAGCGCTCCGAAGTGTGCTCCAAGGTGCGGCGTGCACGAAGTCGGAGCCCGGTTTGCCCCGGGTGCGCACCTCGCGTGCACCTTCGGCGGGGTTGCGCGCCCTGGTGGGCACCATGGTGCGCACCAAGGAGCGCTCCGAAGTGTGCTCCAAGGTGCGGCGTGCACGAAGTCGGAGCCCGGTTTGCCCCGGGTGCGCACCTCGCGTGCACCTTCGCCGCGGTGGGCACCATGGCGTGCACGAAGTCGGAGCCCGGTTTGCCCCGGGTGCGCACCTCGCGTGCACCTTCGCCGGGGTGGGCACCTCGGCTGGGTTGCGCGCCCTGGTGCGCACCAAGGAGCGCTCCGAAGTGTGCTCCAAGGTGCGGCGTGCACGAAGTCGGAGCCCGGTTTGCCCCGGGTGCGCACCTCGCGTGCACCTTCGCCAGGGTGGGCACCTCGGTGCGCACACCTTCTCAATGTTTTCTTGCCTTTTCTGGAAATTGGTGAAGGCAGCGCATCAAAGGTGCGCACCTCGGTGTGCTCCGAGGTGCGAACCCGAGAGCGCTCCGAGGTGCCCACGAAGTCGAAAGTCGGGTTAATTGCATTGTTTTCCCCGGGTGCGCTCCGAGGTGCGCAACATCGGCGCGCACCAAGGAGGGCTCCGAAGTGTGCTCCAAGGTGCGCACGATGGCGTGCACCTCTGGTGCGCACGATTCGGAGCTCGGTTTGACCGGGGTGCGCACACCTTGGCTGGGTTGCGCACCTTTTGTGCGCTCCAAGATGCGCACGCCTTGGCTGGGCTGCGCACCTTGGTGGGCGCCATGGTGCGCACCTTTCGTGCGCTCCAAGGTGCGCACGAAGTCGGAGCTCGGTTTGCCCCGGGTGCGCACCTTGGTGGGCGCCATGGTGCACTCCGAGGTGCCCAAGATTGGTGCGCACCAAGGAGCGCTCCGAAGTGCGCTCCAAGGTGCGCGCGAAGTCGAAAGTTGGGTTAATTGTCCGGTTTGCCTCGGGTGCGCACCTTGCGTGCACCTTCGCCAGGGTGGGCGCCTTGGTGCGCACACCTTGGCTGGGCTGCGCACACCTTGGCACCCGCGTTTCCTTCATTTTAAATTTTTTTTTTTTACAATCTCTCAAGTGGGAAATTCTATAATCTCAACTTTTTTTGCCTTTTCAGGAAACTTTTGAATGGAGCGCATCATTGGTGCGCTCCGAAGTGTGCTCCAAAGCTCTCTCCAGCTGCGTGCACCTGCCCCGGCCGCGCACCCGGCCCCGCCCAGCTTCGCTCACCTGTCCCGGGCGTCTGGTGCGGAACCTTAGAGTAAGAAACATCACCGTGCACCTTGGCCAACGTGCGCGACTCGACCGAGCGCGCACTGGCCGAGGTGCACACCGATTTCACCTGGGTGCGCGCGCAGCACCTCGGGCGCACCGGGGTGCGCGCACAACGCCCGGGTTGCACCGTGGCCTGTGTGCTCGGGGCGCCTCGGGTGCGCGCTCGGTGTCGCCCCCGCGCGCGCGGTAGTGCGGGCAGCGCACCCCGGCCCGGCCCGGCCCCGACGAGAACGCAAACGGGCAAAAGGTTTATTCAAATAGCATTGCGATGCCCGGCGAAAAACTAAAAAAGGGTGCAACACCGGGACTTCCCGGGAGGTCACCCATCCCAGTACTACTCCGGCCCAAGCGCGCTTAACTGCGGAGTTCTGATGGGATCCGGTGCACTAACGCTGGTATGATCGCACCCGTTATGAGCTTGTCGCAGTGTGTACTTAGCAAACCGCGACCCACGTGCGAATCCACCCCGGCCACCCACCCCCGTCGAGGTGCACACCCTCCCTCGCGAAGTGCGCCCCGTTCGCCAAGTGTGAGCCCTGCCCGGGTGCGCGCACCTTGCTAGGGCGTCGGGTGTGCACCCGGCCCGGCCTACGTGCGTGCACCTGTAGGGGGCGTCGTGTGCGTGCAGTGTCCCGTCTGCAACGCGGTGCCCACACACCACCTCGGGCGCAACGACCTGCGCTCACATGTGGGCCGAGTGCACCTTGGTGCATGTTCGGGGCGCCTCGGGTGCACGCTCGATCTTGCCCCGGTGCACCAAGGCGCTCGGTTTGCCCCGGGTGCGCACTTGGTGCAAGGTGGGCACCCAAAATAGGGATCAAGCACCAAAACACAAGTTTCGGGATGCAAAATGGGACCCAAGGACCACAAATGCGTTCCAAGACCCATGATGGGTCCACGAGAACAAAAATGTGTTCCGAGACTTAATAAACAAATATTGGGTTTTAGGAGAAGAAACATGCTCTGATGCCCAAAACGAGAATCGACCCCGAAAAGGCCACAGGCCAAAAGTGGGATGCGAGACAAAAAAAAATGGGACCCGAGGACCAAAATTGGGTTCCCAGGTCGAAGACAGGGCAACCGGACAAGAAACGACCTCTAAGGCTCGAAATGAGTCCCGACGACTAAAACTTGACAAGAAGCACCCATTAGGCACCCAACTCGACACCCATGGGATGCCGACCCACCCGGGCTTCCACCTAGCACACCTTGGCACCCACCCACCCTCGCACCCAACCTCGCACCCAACTTAGCACCTTTGAACCCACATTGGCACTCACCCTGACCCTGGCACCTTGGAACCCACATTGGCACTCACCTTGACCCTGGCACCCACCTTTGCACTCACCTTGGGACCCACCCTGGCTCCCACCTCGGCACCCACCCAGACACCCACCTTGGTTCCTTGGCACCCACCTTGGATCCTTGGCACCCACCCCGACACCCACCTTGGCACGCAACTTGGCTACTTGCCACCCACCTTGGCTCCTTGACGCCCACCCCGACAACCACCCCGTGACCTACCCTGGCTAGGGTTGGTGCACACCCACCCTGGTGCCCACCTTGGCACCCACCCTATGACCCACCTTGGCACGCACCTTAGTACCCACCCCGTTACCCACCCTAGGACCCACCCCGTGACCCACCTTGGCCAGGGTGGGTGCCTTGGTGCGCACAACTTGCCTGGGCTGCACACCAGGGCGGGCTCAAGATGGCACCCGCGTTCCGTTTTTTTCACTATCTTTCAAAACGGAAATTTTAAAATCTCATTTTTTTCTTTTTTTTGCCTTTTCTGGAAATTAGTGAAGGCAGCGCATCAAAGGTGCGCAATGCTGGTGCGAACCCGGGAGCGCTCCGATGTGTGCTCCAAGGTGCGGCGTGCACGAAGTCCGAGCCCGGTTTGCCCCGGGTGCGCACCTCGCGTGCACCTTCGCCGGGGTGAGCACCTTGGCTGGGTTGCGCGCCCTGGTGCGTACCAAGGAGCGCTCTGAAGTGTGCTCCAAGGTGCGGCGTGCACGAAGTCGGAGCCCGGTTTGCCCCGGGTGTGCACCTCGGAGTGCGCACCTCGCGTGCACCTTCGCTGCGGTGGGCACCTTGGCTGGGTTGCGCGCCTTGGTGGGCACCATGCAGTGCACGAAGTCGGAGCCCGGTTTGCCCCGGGCGCGCACCTCCGCCAGGGTGGGCACCTTGGTGCGCACAACTTGCCTGGGCTGCGCATCAGGAAGGGCTCAAGATGGCACCCGCGTTCCGTTTTTTTCACTATCTTTCAGAACGGAAATTTTAAAATATCGTTTTTTTTTGCCTTTTCTGGAAATTAGTGAAGGCAGCGCATCAAAGGTGCGCAACGCTGGTGCGAACCTGGGAGCGCTCCGATGTGTGCTCCAAGGTGCGGCGTGCACGAAGTCGGAGCCCGGTTTGCCTCGGGTGCGCCCTGGTGGCACCATGGTGCGCACCAAGGAGCGCTCCGAAGTGTGCTCCAAGGTGCGGCCTGCACGAAGTCGGAGCCCGGTTTGCCCCGGGTGTGCACCTCGGGTGGGCACCTTGGTGCGCATGCCTTGCCTGGGCTGCGCACCAGGGCGGGCTCAAGATGGCACCCGCGTTCCTTTTTTTTCACTATCTTTCAAAACGGAAATTTTAAAATCTCATTTTTTTTTGCCTTTTTCTGGAAATTAGTGAAGGCAGCGCATCAAAGGTGCGCACCTCGCTGCCCACCACGGTGCGCAACGCCGGTGGGCACCCGGGAGTGCTTCGAAGTGTGCTCCAAGGTGCTGCGTGCACGTTGTCGGAGCCCGGTTTGCCCCGGGTGCGCACCTCGCGTGCACCTTCGTCGGGGTGGGCACCTTGGCTTGGTTTGCCCCGGCTGCGCTCCGAAGCGGGGTTATTGGAGCGCCGCCTCTTTTTTTGTCGGAGCGTTTGGTGGGGTTTCTCGCATTGGCTCTTCCGAGGCCCGGTTGCCACCCTGGCGCGCACGAAGTCGGAAGTAGGGTTAATTGCCCGGGTGCGCACCTTTGCCAGGGTGGCACCTTACCTGGGCTGCGCACCAGGGCGGGCTCAAGATGGCACGCGCGTTCCGTTTTTTTCACTATCTTTCAAAACGGAAATTTTAAAATCTCCTTTTTTTTTTGCCTTTTCTGGAAATTAGTGAAGGCAGCGCATCAAAGGTGCGCACCTCGCTGCCCACCTTGGTGTGCTCTGAGGTGCGCACCCGGGAGCGCTACGAAGTGTGCTCCAAGGTGCGGCGTGCACGTTGTCGGAGCCCGGTTTGCCCCGGGTGCGCACCTCGCCTGCACCTTGGCCGGGGTGGGCACCTTGGCTGGGTTTGCCCAGGGTGCGCTCCGAAGCGGGGTTACTGGAGCGCCCCCTCTTTTTTTGTCAGAGAGTTTGGTGGGGTTTCTCGCATTGGCTCTTCCCAGGCCCGGTTGTTGGGTGCGCTCCCACCCTGGCGCGCGCGAAGTTGGAAGTTGGGTTAATTGCCCGGGCGCGCACCTTCGCCAGGGTGGGCACCTTGGTGCGCAAACCTTGGCTGGGCTGCGCACCAGGGCGGGCTCAAGATGGCACCAGCATTCCCTTTTTCTCACTATCTTTCAAAACGGAAATTTTAAAATCTCGTTTTTTTTTTGCCTTTTATGGAAATTAGTGAAGGCATCGCATCAAAGGTGCGCACCTCGCTGCCCACCTTGGTGTGCTCCGAGGTGCCCACCACGGTGCGCAACGCCGGTGCGAACCCGGGAGCGCCCCGATGTGTGCTCCAAGGTGCGGCGTGCACGAAGTCGGACCCCGGTTTGCCCCGGGTGCGCACCTCGCGTGCACCTTGGTGCGCACACCTTGGCTGGGTTGCGCGGCCTGGTGGGCACCATGGTGCGCACCAAGGAGCGCTCCGAAGTGTGCTCCAAGGTGCGGCGTGCACGAAGTCGGAGCCCGGTTTGCCCCGGGTGCGCACCTTCGCCGCGGTGGGCACCATGGCGTGCACGAAGTCGGAGCCCGGTTTGCCCCGGGTGCGCACCTCGCGTGCACCTTCGCCGGGGTGGGCACCTCGGCTGGGTTGCGCGCCCTGGTGCGCACCAAGGAGCGCTCTGAAGTGTGCTCCAAGGTGCGGCGTGCACGAAGTCGGAGCCCGGTTTGCCCCGGGTGTGCACCTCGGGTGCGCACCTCGCGTGCACCTTCGCTGCGGTGGGCACCTTGGCTGGGTTGCGCGCCTTGGTGGGCACCATGCAGTGCACGAAGTCGGAGCCCGGATTGCCCCGGGCGCGCACCTCCGCCAGGGTGGGCACCTTGGTGCGCACAACTTGCCTGGGCTGCGCACCAGGAAGGGCTCAAGATGGCACCCGCGTTCCGTTTTTTTCACTATCTTTCAGAACGGAAATTTTAAAATCTCATTTTTTTTTGCCTTTTCTGGAAATTAGTGAAGGCAGCGCATCAAAGGTGCGCAACGCTGGTGCGAACCTGGGAGCGCTCCGATGTGTGCTCCAAGGTGCGGCGTGCACGAAGTCGGACCCCGGTTTGCCCCGGGTGCGCACCTCGCGTGCACCTTGGTGCGCACACCTTGGCTGGGTTGCGCGCCCTGGTGGGCACCATGGTGCGCACCAAGGAGCGCTCCGAAGTGTGCTCCAAGGTGCGGCGTGCACGAAGTCGGAGCCCGGTTTGCCCCGGGTGCGCACCTCGCGTGCACCTTCGCCGCGGTGGGCACCATGGCGTGCACGAAGTCGGAGCCCGGTTTGCCCCGGGTGCGCACCTCGCGTGCACCTTCGCCGGGGTGGGCACCTTGGTGTGCAGACCTTGGCTGGGTTGCGCGCCCTGGTGGGCACCATGGTGCGCACCAAGGAGCGCTCCGAAGTGTGCTCCAAGGTGCGGCCTGCACGAAGTCGGAGCCCGGTTTGCCCCGGGTGTGCACCTCGGGTGGGCACCTTGGTGCGCATGCCTTGCCTGGGCTGCGCACCAGGGCGGGCTCAAGATGGCACCCGCGTTCCTTTTTTTTCACTATCTTTCAAAACGGAAATTTTAAAATCTCATTTTTTTTTGCCTTTTTCTGGAAATTAGTGAAGGCAGCGCATCAAAGGTGCGCACCTCGCTGCCCACCACGGTGCGCAACGCCGGTGGGCACCCGGGAGTGCTTCGAAGTGTGCTCCAAGGTGCTGCGTGCACGTTGTCGGAGCCCGGTTTGCCCCGGGTGCGCACCTCGCGTGCACCTTCGTCGGGGTGGGCACCTTGGCTGGGTTTGCCCCGGCTGCGCTCCGAAGCGGGGTTATTGGAGCGCCGCCTCTTTTTTTGTCGGAGCGTTTGGTGGGGTTTCTCGCATTGGCTCTTCCGAGGCCCGGTTGCCACCCTGGCGCGCACGAAGTCGGAAGTAGGGTTAATTGCCCGGGTGCGCACCTTTGCCAGGGTGGGCACCTTACCTGGGCTGCGCACCAGGGCGGGCTCAAGATGGCACGCGCGTTCCGTTTTTTTCACTATCTTTCAAAACGGAAATTTTAAAATCTCCTTTTTTTTTTGCCTTTTCTGGAAATTAGTGAAGGCAGCGCATCAAAGGTGCGCACCTCGCTGCCCACCTTGGTGTGCTCTGAGGTGCGCACCCGGGAGCGCTACGAAGTGTGCTCCAAGGTGCGGCGTGCACGTTGTCGGAGCCCGGTTTGCCCCGGGTGCGCACCTCGCCTGCACCTTGGCCGGGGTGGGCACCTTGGCTGGGTTTGCCCAGGGTGCGCTCCGAAGCGGGGTTACTGGAGCGCCCCCTCTTTTTTTGTCAGAGCGTTTGGTGGGGTTTCTCGCATTGGCTCTTCCCAGGCCCGGTTGTTGGGTGCGCTCCCACCCTGGCGCGCGCGAAGTTGGAAGTTGGATTAATTGCCCGGGCGCGCACCTTCGCCAGGGTGGGCACCTTGGTGCGCACACCTTGGCTGGGCTGCGCACCAGGGCGGGCTCAAGATGGCACCAGCATTCCCTTTTTCTCACTATCTTTCAAAACGGAAATTTTAAAATCTCGTTTTTTTTTTGCCTTTTATGGAAATTAGTGAAGGCATCGCATCAAAGGTGCGCACCTCGCTGCCCACCTTGGTGTGCTCCGAGGTGCCCACCACGGTGCGCAACGCCGGTGCGAACCCGGGAGCGCCCCGATGTGTGCTCCAAGGTGCGGCGTGCACGAAGTCGGACCCCGGTTTGCCCCGGGTGCGCACCTCGCGTGCACCTTGGTGCGCACACCTTGGCTGGGTTGCGCGGCCTGGTGGGCACCATGGTGCGCACCAAGGAGCGCTCCGAAGTGTGCTCCAAGGTGCGGCGTGCACGAAGTCGGAGCCCGGTTTGCCCCGGGTACGCACCTCGCGTGCACCTTCGCCGGGGTGGGCACCTCGGCTGGGTTGCGCGCCCTGGTGCGCACCAAGGAGCGCTCCGAAGTGTGCTCCAAGGTGCGGCGTGCACGAAGTCGGAGCCCGGTTTGCCCCGGGTGCGCACCTTCGCCGCGGTGCGCACCATGGCGTGCACGAAGTCGGAGCCCGGTTTGCCCCGGGTGCGCACCTCGCGTGCACCTTCGGCGGGGTTGCGCGCCCTGGTGGGCACCATGGTGCGCACCAAGGAGCGCTCCGAAGTGTGCTCCAAGGTGCGGCGTGCACGAAGTCGGAGCCCGGTTTGCCCCGGGTGCGCACCTCGCGTGCACCTTCGGCGGGGTTGCGCGCCCTGGTGGGCACCATGGTGCGCACCAAGGAGCGCTCCGAAGTGTGCTCCAAGGTGCGGCGTGCACGAAGTCGGAGCCCGGTTTGCCCCGGGTGCGCACCTCGCGTGCACCTTCGCCGCGGTGGGCACCATGGCGTGCACGAAGTCGGAGCCCGGTTTGCCCCGGGTGCGCACCTCGCGTGCACCTTCGCCGGGGTGGGCACCTCGGCTGGGTTGCGCGCCCTGGTGCGCACCAAGGAGCGCTCCGAAGTGTGCTCCAAGGTGCGGCGTGCACGAAGTCGGAGCCCGGTTTGCCCCGGGTGCGCACCTCGCGTGCACCTTCGCCAGGGTGGGCACCTCGGTGCGCACACCTTCTCATTGTTTTCTTGCCTTTTCTGGAAATTGGTGAAGGCAGCGCATCAAAGGTGCGCACCTCGGTGTGCTCCGAGGTGCGAACCCGAGAGCGCTCCGAGGTGCCCACGAAGTCGAAAGTCGGGTTAATTGCATTGTTTTCCCCGGGTGCGCTCCGAGGTGCGCAACATCGGCGCGCACCAAGGAGGGCTCCGAAGTGTGCTCCAAGGTGCGCACGATGGCGTGCACCTCTGGTGCGCACGATTCGGAGCTCGGTTTGACCGGGGTGCGCACACCTTGGCTGGGTTGCGCACCTTTTGTGCGCTCCAAGGTGCGCACGAAGTCGGAGCTCGGTTTGCCCCGGGTGCGCACCTTCGCCAGGGTGCGCACCTTGATGCGCACGCCTTGGCTG
Organism: Cryptomeria japonica; assembly: GCF_030272615.1. Classification (NCBI taxonomy): domain Eukaryota; kingdom Viridiplantae; phylum Streptophyta; class Pinopsida; order Cupressales; family Cupressaceae; genus Cryptomeria; species Cryptomeria japonica. The sequence goes on along the minus strand of NW_026728846.1, from coordinate 1,040,964 downwards.
GGCTGCGCACCTTGGTGGGCGCCATGGTGCGCACCTTTCGTGCGCTCCAAGGTGCGCACGAAGTCGGAGCTCGGTTTGCCCCGGGTGCGCACCTTGGTGGGCGCCATGGTGCACTCCGAGGTGCCCAAGATTGGTGCGCACCAAGGAGCGCTCCGAAGTGCGCTCCAAGGTGCGCGCGAAGTCGAAAGTTGGGTTAATTGTCCGGTTTGCCTCGGGTGCGCACCTTGCGTGCACCTTCGCCAGGGTGGGCGCCTTGGTGCGCACACCTTGGCTGGGCTGCGCACACCTTGGCACCCGCGTTTCCTTCATTTTAAATTTTTTTTTTTTACAATCTCTCAAGTGGGAAATTCTATAATCTCAACTTTTTTTGCCTTTTCAGGAAACTTTTGAATGGAGCGCATCATTGGTGCGCTCCGAAGTGTGCTCCAAAGCTCTCTCCAGCTGCGTGCACCTGCCCCGGCCGCGCACCCGGCCCCGCCCAGCTTCGCTCACCTGTCCCGGGCGTCTGGTGCGGAACCTTAGAGTAAGAAACATCACCGTGCACCTTGGCCAACGTGCGCGACTCGACCGAGCGCGCACTGGCCGAGGTGCACACCGATTTCACCTGGGTGCGCGCGCAGCACCTCGGGCGCACCGGGGTGCGCGCACAACGCCCGGGTTGCACCGTGGCCTGTGTGCTCGGGGTGCCTCGGGTGCGCGCTCGGTGTCGCCCCCGCGCGCGCGGTAGTGCGGGCAGCGCACCCCGGCCCGGCCCGGCCCCGACGAGAACGCAAACGGGCAAAAGGTTTATTCAAATAGCATTGCGACGCCCGGCGAAAAACTAAAAAAGGGTGCAACACCGGGACTTCCCGGGAGGTCACCCATCCCAGTACTACTCCGGCCCAAGCGCGCTTAACTGCGGAGTTCTGATGGGATCCGGTGCACTAATGCTGGTATGATCGCACCCGTTATGAGCTTGTCGCAGTGTGTACTTAGCAAACCGCGACCCACGTGCGAATCCACCCCGGCCACCCACCCCCGTCGAGGTGCACACCCTCCCTCGCGAAGTGCGCCCCGTTCGCCAAGTGTGAGCCCTGCCCGGGTGCGCGCACCTTGCTAGGGCGTCGGGTGTGCACCCGGCCCGGCCTACGTGCGTGCACCTGGAGGGGGCGTCGTGTGCGTGCAGTGTCCCGTCTGCAACGCGGTGCCCACACACCACCTCGGGCGCAACGACCTGCGCTCACATGTGGGCCGAGTGCACCTTGGTGCATGTTCGGGGCGCCTCGGGTGCACGCTCGATCTTGCCCCGGTGCACCAAGGCGCTCGGTTTGCCCCGGGTGCGCACTTGGTGCAAGGTGGGCACCCAAAATAGGGATCAAGCACCAAAACACAAGTTTCGGGATGCAAAATGGGACCCAAGGACCACAAATGCGTTCCAAGACCCATGATGGGTCCACGAGAACAAAAATGTGTTCCGAGACTTAATAAACAAATATTGGGTTTTAGGAGAAGAAACATGCTCTGATGCCCAAAACGAGAATCGACCCCGAAAAGGCCACAGGCCAAAAGTGGGATGCGAGACAAAAAAAAATGGGACCCGAGGACCAAAATTGGGTTCCCAGGTCGAAGACAGGGCAACCGGACAAGAAACGACCTCTAAGGCTCGAAATGAGTCCCGACGACTAAAACTTGACAAGAAGCACCCATCAGGCACCCAACTCGACACCCATGGGATGCCGACCCACCCGGGCTTCCACCTAGCACACCTTGGCACCCACCCACCCTCGCACCCAACCTCGCACCCAACTTAGCACCTTTGAACCCACATTGGCACTCACCCTGACCCTGGCACCTTGGAACCCACATTGGCACTCACCTTGACCCTGGCACCCACCTTTGCACTCACCTTGGGACCCACCCTGGCTCCCACCTCGGCACCCACCCAGACACCCACCTTGGTTCCTTGGCACCCACCTTGGATCCTTGGCACCCACCCCGACACCCACCTTGGCACGCAACTTGGCTACTTGCCACCCACCTTGGCTCCTTGACGCCCACCCCGACAACCACCCCGTGACCTACCCTGGCTAGGGTTGGTGCACACCCACCCTGGTGCCCACCTTGGCACCCACCCTATGACCCACCTTGGCACGCACCTTAGTACCCACCCCGTTACCCACCCTAGGACCCACCCCGTGACCCACCTTGGCCAGGGTGGGTGCACCCACCCTGGTGCCCACCTTGGCACCCACCCATCCTAGCACCCAGCCTGTGACCGGGCTTGGAACCCAACCTTGCACCCGCACCCGTCTTGGCCAGTGTGGGTGCGCACCCATCCTGGCACCCACGTTGTGACACACCCTTTAACCCACGCACCCTAGCACCCACGTTGGCACCCACCTTGGAACCCAACCTAGCAACTTGGCACCCACCCCGTGACCCACCTTGGCATCCACCATAGCAGTCGCCGACTTGGCACCCACCTCGGCACCCACCTTGACACTTGTGGACCCACCTTGCCACTCACCCTAGCATCGACCCATCCTAGCACCCACCCTGGCACCTTTGCACCCTAGCACTCACCCATCCTAGCACCTAACCTGTGACCCACCTTGACACTCACCCTCGCACCCACCTTGGAACCCAACCTAGCACCCACCCACCCTGACACCAACCCTAGCACCTACCCACCCTTGCACCCACCCTGTGACCCATCTTGGCACCCACCCATCCTACCACTCAACCTATCACCCACCTTCTCACCCACCTTGGCATCCACCTTAGCACCCACCCACACTGGCACCTTGGCACCCACCTCGGGCAAGGTGGGTGCACACCCACCCTGGCACCCAATTTAGAACCCACCGAGCATGTTACCCACCTTGGCACCCACATTGCAGCCCACCCTAGTACCCACCCTATGACCCACATTGGCATCCACACCCTAGCACCCAGGCACCTCGACACCCGCCTTGACACCCACCCTAGCACTGAACCTGTGACCCACCTTGGAACTCACCCTAGAACCCACCCACCCTGTGAACCACCTTGGCATCCACCTTAGCACCCACCCACCTTGGCACCCACTCTAGCACTCACCCATCCTAACACCCAACTTGTTACCCACCTTGGCACCCGCCCTCGCGTCCACCTTGAAACCCACCCTAGCACCCACCCACGCAGGAGCCCACCTTGGCACCCAACCTAACACCCACGCATCCTGGCACCCAACTTGTGACCCACCTTGGAACCCACCCTAGTACCCACCTTTGAACCCACTATATCACCAACCCACCTTGGCACCCACCCTATGACCCTCTTTGGAATCCACCCTAGCACGCACCCACCCTGGCACCCACCATGGAGCGCACCCTAGCACCCACCCACCTCGGCACGCACCTCAACACCCACCTTGGTGTGCGCACTGCGCCAACCTCTCAAAGACCCTATGTGGTGCGCTCCAAAGTGTACACCTTTGGTGCGCTCCAAGGTGCGCACCTTTGGTGCACACCGAGGTGCACACCAAAGTGTGCACCGAGGTGAGCACCAAAGTGCACTCCAGGGTGCACACCAAGGCGTGCACCTTTGGTGCGGTCAATGCAAACGAATTCGGAAGTTGGGGTCGATGTCCTAATCGCTGCTGCAGACTACACGTATGAGAATCGGACAAATAGCTTTATATAGGGGAGGTGTTGCGTTTGATGGGTCGACTCCCCTGGTTGTGTGCACTGCACCAACTTCAAAGACCCTGTCTTGTTTAAGAAGTCAAAAGTTGGGGTGGATGTCCTAATCATTGCTGCAGTCTACGCATGTATGAGAATCAGACAAATAGCTTATATAGGGGAGGTGTTGCATTCGGTGGGTTGACTCCCCTGGTTGTGCGCACTGCGCCAACCTCAAAGACCCCGCATAGCAGAAGAAGTCGGAAGTCGGATTTTGGTGAGCACCAAGGCGTGCACCTTTGGTGCGGTCAACGCAGACGAATTCAGAAGTTGGGGTGGATGTCCTAATCGTTGTTGCAGGCTACACATGTATGAGAATCAGACAAATAGCTTATATAGGGGAGGTGTTGGGTTTGATGGGTCAACTCCCTTGGTTGTGCGCATTACGCCAACCTCAAAGACCTTGTTTTCGTTAAGAAGTCAAAAGTTGGGGTCAATGTCCTAATGGCTCCTGCAGGCTACACATGTATGAGAATCGGACAAATAGCTTATATAGGGGAGGTGTTGGGTTTGATGGGTCGACTCCCCTGGTTGTGCGCATTACGTCAACCTCAAAGACCTTGTTTTCGTTAAGAAGTCAAAAGTTGGGGTCGATGTCCTAATTGCTCCTGTAGACTACACATGTATGAGAATCAGACAAATAGCTTATATAGGGGAGGTGTTGGGTTTGATGGGTTGACTCCCCTAGTTGTTCGCATTACACCAACCTCAAAGACCTTGTTTTCGTTTAGAAGCCGAAAGTTGGGGTCGATGTCCTAATTGCTCCTGCAGGCTACGCATGTATGAGAATCAGACAAATAGCTTATATAGGGGAGGTGTTGGGTTTGATGGGTCGACTCCCCTGGTTGTGCGCATTGCGCCAACCTCAAAGACCCTGCATTGCGGATGAAGTCGAAAGTCAGAGTTTGGTGTGCTACAAGGTGTGGTCGAAGGTGCTCACCTAGGTGTGCACCTTTGGAGCACAGGAAAAGTGCCCTCCAAAAGTGCGCACCTTTGGAGTGCACAAAAGTGCCCTCCAAAAGTGCGCACCTTTGGAGCGCAGAAAAGTGCCCTCCAAAAAGTGCCCTCCAAAAGTGCGCACCTTTGGAGCGCAGAAAAGTGCCCTCCAAAAAGTGCCCTCCAAAAGTGCGCACCTTTGGAGCGCAGAAAAGTGCCCTCCAAAAAGTGCCCTCCAAAAGTGCGCACCTTTGGAGCGCAGAAAAGTGCCCTCCAAAAAGTGCCCTCCAAAAGTGCGCACCTTTGGAGCGCAGAAAAGTGCCCTCCAAAAAGTGCCCTCCAAAAGTGCGCACCTTTGGAGCGCAGAAAAGTGCCCTCCAAAAAGTGCCCTCCAAAAGTGCGCACCTTTGGAGCGCAGAAAAGTGCCCTCCAAAAAGTGCCCTCCAAAAGTGCGCACCTTTGGAGCGCAGAAAAGTGCCCTCCAAAAGTGCGCACTTTTGGTGCGCACCAAGGCGCTGGTTCGGTCGTTGCAGGCGAGTTCGGAAGTTGGGGTCGATGTCCTGAGCGGAGGTGCAAACTACACAGGTGTCGGAATCGGACAAATAGCTTATATAGGGGAGGTGTATGCTTCGATGGGTCGACTCCCCAGGTTGAGCGCACCGCGCCAACCTCAAAGACCCTACGGTATGGATGAAGTCGGAAGTTGGGTCCGATGACCGATTCGATTAGTAGGTATGCTCATGAGGTCGGAATTTGGGTCCGATGACCTGCCATGTGCAGGAAGGCGAATGTTGACACTGTGCGTTGCAAGGTGCACACCAAGGCGCTGGTGCGGTCTTTTTAGTCGAGTTCGGAAGTTGGGGTCGATGTCCTGATCGGAGGTGCAAGCTACACAGGTGTGGGAATCGGACAAATAGCTTATATAGGGGAGGTGTATGCTTCGTTGGGTCGACTCCCCGGGTTGAGCGCACCGCGCCAACCTCAAAGACCCTACGGTATGGATGAAGTCGGAAGTTGGGTCCGATGACCGATTCGATATGTAGGCATACTCGCGAGGTCGGAATTTGGGTCCGATGACCTGCCACGTGCAGGAAGGCGAATGTTGGCACTGTGCGTTGCAAGGTGCGCACCAAGGCGCTGGTTCGGTCGTTGGAGGCGAGTTCGGAAGTTGGGGTCGATGTCTTGATCGGAGGTGCAAACTACACAGGTGTGGGAATCGGACAAATAGCTTATATAGGGGAGGTGTATGCTTCGTTGGGTCGACTCCCCGGGTTGAGCGCACCGCGCCAACCTCAAAGACCCTACGGTATGGATGAAGTCGGAAGTTGGGTCCGATGACCGATTCGATATGTAGGCATACTCGCGAGGTCGGAATTTGGGTCCGATGACCTGCCATGTGCAGGAAGGCGAATGTTGGGACTGTGCGTCGCAAGGTGCGCACCAAGGCGCTGGTGCCGTCGTTGCAGTCGAGTTCGGAAGTTGGGGTCGATGTCCTGGTCAGAGGTGCAAACTACACAGGTGTGGGAATCGGACAAATAGCTTATATAGGGGAGGTGTATGCTTCGATGGGTCGACTCCCTGGGTTGAGCGCACCGCGCCAACCTCAAAGACCCTACAGTATGGATGAAGTCGGAAGTTGGGTCCGATGACCGATTCGATACGTAGGCATATTGGCGAGGTCTGAATTTGTGTCCGATGACCTGCCATGCGCAGGAAGGCGGAATTTGGGTCCGATGACCGAGTTGATGGCGTGCCATGCGCAGAAAGGCGGAATTTGGGTCCGATGACCGAGTTGATGTTGATGGCCCGCCATGCACAGGAAGGCGGAATTTGGGTCCGATGACCGATTTGAAGGCGTGCCATACGCAAAAAGGCGGAGTTTGGGTCCGATGACCGAGTTGATATTGATGGCCCGCCATGCGCAGGAAGGCGGAATTTGGGTCCGATGACCTGACATACGCATGGAGTCCGACTCGGGGGCCGATGTTCGATTCGATGACTTGCATTGTGGGTAAAGTCGGAAGTTGTGGTCTTTGACCCGATTCGATGACCAGACTTCGGCTGCTTGAGAATCGGACAAATAACTTATATAGGGGAGGTAGTGTTCTCGAGCATCCTCCCCCCGTGCCCGTTTATGTCGATTGATGCTGGTGCTCGACTGGTTGGAGCGCTCGGATGCAAAAATCTTGCACCAGGATTTATCGATTGTGATGGACACGGCAAGTCTCCTGATTGCTATGCAGGAGCTCATCGTGAATCTCTATGCGGCCTTGGTATGGACTCGACCTGCGGAATGGTTCGGCAATGGTAGTCGCTCCAACACGTCCTTGCAATGGCCACAGAGGTGATTCGACTAGAGCTCCAGTCTAGCTTTTGGGTTGCTTGGCGGACTGGTATAGCCGCGATCGAGTTCCGGCCATGAACGTTTTAGATAGCTCTTGGGCTTTCTGGGACGGAAGTCGGAAGTTTGGGCTGTTGTCCGATTTGATGACCATTCTTCGGATGTGTGAGAATCGGACAAATAACTTATATAGGGGACTGTGTTGTCTCACGCAGCCCCCTCCGTGCCCCTCTATCTCGACCGATGTTGGTGCTTGAAAGGGTTGGGATCGCTCGGATTTATAAACGTGCACCACCATTTGTCGAGTGTGAGGGACGCGGCAGGTCTCCTAAATGCTATGCGGGCGCTCTCTGAGAATCTCTATCCGGCCTCGACACAGACTAGTCTTGCTGAATGGTTTGGCACTGGTAGTCGATCCAACACGTCGTTGTTGTGGCCGCCTAGGCGATTCGATTCGAGCCCCCGTCTAGCTTTTGGGTTGCTTGGCGGATTTTGCCCTATCCGCAAGTGAGCTCGGTCCCTAAACGTTCGAGAAACCCGATTGCTATGCGCCGACTCTCTTTCTTGCGAGCCTCCATCTAGCTTTTGGGTCTCTACGGAACGGAAGTCGGAATCTGGGACCGTTGTTTGATTCGACGAGGCAGACTACGGTTGTGCGAGAATCGGACAAATAACTTATATAGGGGAGGTGTTGACTGGAGCATTCTCCCCCGTGCCCCTCTAACTCGACCAATGCTGGCGCTCGAACGGTGGTAGCGCTCGGATTTTCATTGAGCGCCAGCATTGGTCGATTTAGAGGGGCATGCGAGATTCCCGAATGCTATGCGAGGGCTCTAACGGAAATGTCTATTGGTTTCGGTATGGATGCAATTGCGAGTGGTTCGGCAAAGGTAGTCGTTCCGATGCGTCCATGTCGTGGCCAAATCGATAATTCGATTTGAGCCCTCGTATAGCATTTGGGTCTCTCGATGTGATTCCGCATTCCAGTCCCTTTGGGCACTGCTTGAGCCGCATCCCAGGGGGTTCCCTTCCCAATAATCTGCCTCGCAACCCGATTGCTATGCGGTGAGGCTCCTCGGCCGCCTCGGAACTATCTGTGTATCAGACGCATCGCGGGATAAGGGGTTGGCAACGGTAGTCGCCCCAAGCGCGTCCGATGCTTGGACCATTCCGAGGCGGCCCTGAAGCCTCTTCCGTCTAGCCGTTGGGTCCTTCTCGCCGCATCCCTCGCCTCGCACCCCGATTGCTATGCGGTGAGGCTCCTCGGCCGCCTCGGAACTATCTGTGTATCGGACGCGTCGCGGGATAAGGGGTTGTCACTGGTAGTCGCCCCAAGCGCGTCCGATGCTTGGACCATTCCGAGGCGGCCCTGAAGCCTCTTCCGTCTAGCCGTTGGGTCCTTCTCGCCGCATCCCTCGCCTCGCACCCCGATTGCTATGCGGTGAGGCTCCTCGGCCGCCTCGGAACTATCTGTGTATCGGACGCGTCGCGGGATAAGGGGTTGTCATTGGTAGTCGCCCCAAGCGCGTCCGATGCTTGGACCATTCCGAGGCGGCCCTGAAGCCTCTTCCGTCTAGCCGTTGGGTCCTTCTCGCCGCATCCCTCGCCTCGCACCCCGATTGCTATGCGGTGAGGCTCCTCGGCCGCCTCGGAACTATCTGTGTATCGGACGCGTCGCGGGATAAGGGGTTGTCACTGGTAGTCGCCCCAAGCGCGTCCGATGCTTGGACCATTCCGAGGCGGCCCTGAAGCCTCTTCCGTCTAGCCGTTGGGTCCTTCTCGCCGCATCCCTCGCCTCGCACCCCGATTGCTATGCGGTGAGGCTCCTCGGCCGCCTCGGAACTATCTGTGTATCGGACGCGTCGCGGGATAAGGGGTTGTCACTGGTAGTCGCCCCAAGCGCGTTCGATGCTTGGACCATTCCGAGGCGGCCCTGAAGCCTCTTCCGTCTAGCCGTTGGGTCCTTCTCGCCGCATCCCTCGCCTCGCACCCCGATTGCTATGCGGTGAGGCTCCTCGGCCGCCTTGGAACTATCTGTGTATCGGATGCGTCGCGGGATAAGGGGTTGTCACTGGTAGTCGCCCCAAGCGCGTCCGATGCTTGGACCATTCCGAGGCGGACCCGAAGCCTCTTCCGTCTAGCCGTTGGGTCCTTCTCGCCGCATCCTTCGCCTCGCACCCCGATTGCTATGCGGTGAGGCTCCTCGGCCGCCTCGGAACTATCTGTGTATCGGACGCGTCGCGGGATAAGGGGTTGTCACTGGTAGTCGCCCCAAGCGCGTCCGATGCTTGGACCATTCCGAGGCGGACCCGAAGCCTCTTCCGTCTAGCCGTTGGGTCCTTCTCGCCGCATCCCTCGCCTCGCACCCCGATTGCTATGCGGTGAGGCTCCTCGGCCGCCTTGGAACTATCTGTGTATCGGACGCGTCGCGGGATAAGGGGTTGTCACTGGTAGTCGCCCCAAGCGCGTCCGATGCTTGGACCATTCCGAGGCGGACCCGAAGCCTCTTCCGTCTAGCCGTTGGGTCCTTCTCGCCGCATCCCTCGCCTCGCACCCCGATTGCTATGCGGTGAGGCTCCTCGGCCGCCTTGGAACTATCTGTGTATCGGACGCGTCGCGGGATAAGGGGTTGTCACTGGTAGTCGCCCCAAGCGCGTCCGATGCTTGGACCATTCCGAGGCGGACCCGAAGCCTCTTCCGTCTAGCCGTTGGGTCCTTCTCGCCGCATCCCTCGCCTCGCACCCCGATTGCTATGCGGTGAGGCTCCTCGGCCGCCTTGGAACTATCTGTGTATCGGACGCGTCGCGGGATAAGGGGTTGTCACTGGTAGTCGCCCCAAGCGCGTCCGATGCTTGGACCATTCCGAGGCGGCCCCGAAGCCTCTTCCGTCTAGCCGTTGGGTCCTTCTCGCCGCATCCCTCGCCTCGCACCCCGATTGCTATGCGGTGAGGCTCCTCGGCCGCCTTGGAACTATCTGTGTATCGGACGCGTCGCGGGATAAGGGGTTGTCACTGGTAGTCGCCCCAAGCGCGTCCGATGCTTGGACCATTCCGAGGCGGCCCCGAAGCCTCTTCCGTGTAGCCGTTGGGTCCTTCTCGCCGCATCCCTCGCCTCGCACCCCGATTGCTATGCGGTGAGGCTCCTCGGCCGCCTTGGAACTATCTGTGTATCGGACGCGTCGCGGGATAAGGGGTTGTCACTGGTAGTCGCCCCAAGCGCGTCCGATGCTTGGACCATTCCGAGGCGGACCTGAAGCCTCTTCCCTCTAGCCGTTGGGGCTTTCTCGCCGCATCCCTCGCCTCGCACCCTGATTGCTATGCTGTGAGGCTCCTCGGCCGCCTTGGAACTATCTGTGTATCGGACGCATCGCGGGATAAGGGGTTGGCAGTGGTAGTCGCCCCAAGCGCATCCGATGCTTGGACCATTCCGAGGCGGCCCTGCAGCCTCTTCCGTCTAGCCGTTGGGGCCATCTCGCCGCATCCCCCACCTCGCACCACGATTGCTATGCGGTGAGGCTCCTTGGCCGCCTCGGAACTATCTGTGTATCGGACGCATCGCGGGATAAGGGGTTGTCACTGGTAGTCGCCCCAAGCGCGTCCGATGCTTGGACTATTCCGAGGCGGCCCTGCAGCCTCTTCCGTCTAGCCGTTGGGGCCATCTCGCTGCATCCCCCACCTCCTCGGCCGCCTCGGAACTATCTGTGTATCGGACGCATCGCGGGATAAGGGGTTGGCAGTGGTAGTCGCCCCAAGCGCGTCCGATGCTTGGACTATTCCGAGGCAGCCCTGCAGCCTCTTCCGTCTAGCCTTTGGGGCCATCTCGCCGCATCCCTCGCCTCGCACCCCGATTGCTATGCGGTGAGGCTCCTCGGCCGCCTGGGAACTATCTTCGTATCGGACGCATCGCGGGATAAGGGGTTGTCACTGGTAGTCGCCCCAAGCGCGTCCGATGCTTGGACTATTCCGAGGCGGCCCTGTGGCCTCTTCCGTCTAGCCGTTGGGGCCATCTCGCCGCATCCCCCACCTCGCACCCCGATTGCTATGCGGTGAGGCTCTTCGGCCGCCTTGGAACTATCTTCGTATCGGACGCATCGCGGGATAAGGGGTTGTCACTGGTAGTGGCCCCAAGCGCGTCCGATGCTTGGACTATTCCGAGGCGGCCCTGCAGCCTCTTCCGTCTAGCCGTTGGGGCCATCTCGCCGCATCCCCCACCTCGCACCCCGATTGCTATGCGGTGAGGCTCCTCGGCCGCCTTGGAACTATCTTCGTATCGGACGCATCGCGGGATAAGGGGTTGTCACTGGTAGTCGCCCCAAGCGCGTCCGATGCTTGGACTATTCCGACGTGGCCCTGTGGCCTCTTCCGTCTAGCCGTTGGGGCCATCTCGCCGCATCCCCCACCTCGCACCCCGATTGCTATGCGGTGAGGCTCCTCGGCCGCCTTGGAACCATCTTCGTATCGGACGCATCGCGGGATAGGGGGCTGTCACTGGTAGTCGCCCCAAGCGTGTCCGATGCTTGGACCATTCCTAGGCGGCCCTGAAGCCTCTTCCGTCTAGCCGTTGGGGCCTTCCCGCCCCATCCCTCGCCTCGCACCCCCGATTGCTATGCGGTGAGGCTCCTCGGCCGCCTTGGAACCATCTGTGTATCGGACGCATCGCGGGATAAGGGGTTGGCACTGGCAGTCGCCCCAAGCGCGTCCGATGCTTGGACCATTCCGAGGTGGCCCTGAAGCCTCTTCCGTCTAGCCGTTGGGGCCTTCCCGCCCCATCCCTCGCCTCGCACCCCGATTGATATGCGGTGAGGCTCCTCGGCCGCCTTGGAACTATCTGTGTATCGGACGCATCGCGGGATAAGGGGTTGGCACTGGTAGTCGTCCCAATCGCATCCGATGCTTGGACCATTCCGAGGCGGCCCTGCAGCCTCTTCCGTTTAGCCGTCGGGGCCTTCCCGCCGCATCCCTCGCCTCGCATCCCGATTCCTATGCGGTGAGTCTTCTCGGCCGCCGCGGAACTATACCTGTTATTGCTACTGCATCCTTCGGCTGGTAACCTCCTCTGCCGCCTTGGAACGTTCTCTTTGTCGGACGCGTCGCGGGATAAGGGGTTGGCACTGGTAGTCGCCCCAAGCGCGCCCGATGCATAGACCGCTCCGAGTCGACCTTGCTTTCAGCCTCTCACATGCATAGACCTCTCTGAGTCGACCCTGCAGCCTCTCACGTTTAGCCTTTGGAATCTCGCCTCACAACATGATTGCTATCCTTGATGCATCCCTTGCCTCGAGCCCTGATTGCTTTCTTGGCTGCATCCCTCCTCTCCTCACAGCCCGGTTGTCATCACTGCTTCATCCGTCGCTTCATGCATTCTGGCTGCTGGGCCCTTCCCACCGCACACCTCGATTGCTATCTCTTCTGCATCACACACCCCGATTGCTATCTCTGCTACATCCCTCGGCTCTCACTTCTGCATCCTTCGCCTCACACCTCGATTGCTATCAATGCTGCATCCGTAACCTCACACCCCGATTGCTATGCGGGGAGGCTCCTTGGCCGCCTTGGAAATTTCTGTGTGTCGGACGCACCGCGGGATAAGGGGTTGGCACTGGTAGTCGCCCCAAGTGCGCCCGATTCTTAGACCGCTTCGAGGTGACCTCGTAGCCTCTTTCGTCCAGGCTTCCTGCCTTCAACGCCCTTTTTACACCTCGATTGCTATGCGCGGGCTCGTTGGCGTCTATCACCTCTCTGCGAAGAGTGGCACGATGATTGTTGGGGTAAATCGTAGCAGTCCGATCTCTGGCCTTGGGCCATTGTGAGGGCTGATCGATTTCCTGTGCGCATCTCGTGTTCGCCCAGTAACAGACTCGATGACTTGTAATCGGTCTTGTTCCCGATTGTTCCTGGAGGTAGTCTTCGGAACTCTTGGATTTGACCTGTCACTCGAACTGTCCTCTTCCGAGGATGCTTGTGTGTGTGTGCTTGTGCCATTTCCTTGGCGGTATTAACGAGATATTAAAGAGCGGAGTGAGCGCCTCGCCCAGCTATGTTTGGGGCTCTCACTCCCTTACCCGGTGTGCGACCGCTTTGCACGTAGGTTGCGGAGCATCGCGACTCTTTCGATGTTTGGCGGTTGTCTTCCGGTGATGCGTTGGTCCCGAAGTGCACGTTACTAGCATTTCTGCCATTGTTCTCGATCTTTGGCACGTTCCTTCGTTGCAATTGGATATATATCTCCGTTTATACGCGCAGGCTTCTCCCGCCTATTCAGCGCTGTCCCACTCTCAGCACTCTCGTGGTCTCCTTGGCTTCTCTCTCCCGTGAGCGAGCTCTCTTCTCGAGTCTTTTCCATGTCCCATGGAGGTTGCCTTGCGAAATTCGGGCACACAAACGTGACCGGATAAGAGCGGAATTGCCTATGAGGAGAAGCTCACCTTAGGGAGCAGCAATGCCGAGTGTTTCGACAGAGGGTAGAGGGGGCGTTGTTTGGGCGGTT
>NW_026728846.1:995000-1017500 GCF_030272615.1 Cryptomeria japonica | reverse complement strand
CCGGTTGCCACCCTGGCGCGCACGAAGTCGGAAGTAGGGTTAATTGCCCGGGTGCGCACCTTTGCCAGGGTGGGCACCTTACCTGGGCTGCGCACCAGGGCGGGCTCAAGATGGCACGCGCGTTCCGTTTTTTTCACTATCTTTCAAAACGGAAATTTTAAAATCTCCTTTTTTTTTTGCCTTTTCTGGAAATTAGTGAAGGCAGCGCATCAAAGGTGCGCACCTCGCTGCCCACCTTGGTGTGCTCTGAGGTGCGCACCCGGGAGCGCTACGAAGTGTGCTCCAAGGTGCGGCGTGCACGTTGTCGGAGCCCGGTTTGCCCCGGGTGCGCACCTCGCCTGCACCTTGGCCGGGGTGGGCACCTTGGCTGGGTTTGCCCAGGGTGCGCTCCGAAGCGGGGTTACTGGAGCGCCCCCTCTTTTTTTGTCAGAGCGTTTGGTGGGGTTTCTCGCATTGGCTCTTCCCAGGCCCGGTTGTTGGGTGCGCTCCCACCCTGGCGCGCGCGAAGTTGGAAGTTGGGTTAATTGCCCGGGCGCGCACCTTCGCCAGGGTGGGCACCTTGGTGCGCACACCTTGGCTGGGCTGCGCACCAGGGCGGGCTCAAGATGGCACCAGCATTCCCTTTTTCTCACTATCTTTCAAAACGGAAATTTTAAAATCTCGTTTTTTTTTTGCCTTTTATGGAAATTAGTGAAGGCATCGCATCAAAGGTGCGCACCTCGCTGCCCACCTTGGTGTGCTCCGAGGTGCCCACCACGGTGCGCAACGCCGGTGCGAACCCGGGAGCGCCCCGATGTGTGCTCCAAGGTGCGGCGTGCACGAAGTCGGACCCCGGTTTGCCCCGGGTGCGCACCTCGCGTGCACCTTGGTGCGCACACCTTGGCTGGGTTGCGCGGCCTGGTGGGCACCATGGTGCGCACCAAGGAGCGCTCCGAAGTGTGCTCCAAGGTGCGGCGTGCACGAAGTCGGAGCCCGGTTTGCCCCGGGTACGCACCTCGCGTGCACCTTCGCCGGGGTGGGCACCTCGGCTGGGTTGCGCGCCCTGGTGCGCACCAAGGAGCGCTCCGAAGTGTGCTCCAAGGTGCGGCGTGCACGAAGTCGGAGCCCGGTTTGCCCCGGGTGCGCACCTCGCGTGCACCTTCGGCGGGGTTGCGCGCCCTGGTGGGCACCATGGTGCGCACCAAGGAGCGCTCCGAAGTGTGCTCCAAGGTGCGGCGTGCACGAAGTCGGAGCCCGGTTTGCCCCGGGTGCGCACCTCGCGTGCACCTTCGGCGGGGTTGCGCGCCCTGGTGGGCACCATGGTGCGCACCAAGGAGCGCTCCGAAGTGTGCTCCAAGGTGCGGCGTGCACGAAGTCGGAGCCCGGTTTGCCCCGGGTGCGCACCTCGCGTGCACCTTCGCCGCGGTGGGCACCATGGCGTGCACGAAGTCGGAGCCCGGTTTGCCCCGGGTGCGCACCTCGCGTGCACCTTCGCCGGGGTGGGCACCTCGGCTGGGTTGCGCGCCCTGGTGCGCACCAAGGAGCGCTCCGAAGTGTGCTCCAAGGTGCGGCGTGCACGAAGTCGGAGCCCGGTTTGCCCCGGGTGCGCACCTCGCGTGCACCTTCGCCAGGGTGGGCACCTCGGTGCGCACACCTTCTCAATGTTTTCTTGCCTTTTCTGGAAATTGGTGAAGGCAGCGCATCAAAGGTGCGCACCTCGGTGTGCTCCGAGGTGCGAACCCGAGAGCGCTCCGAGGTGCCCACGAAGTCGAAAGTCGGGTTAATTGCATTGTTTTCCCCGGGTGCGCTCCGAGGTGCGCAACATCGGCGCGCACCAAGGAGGGCTCCGAAGTGTGCTCCAAGGTGCGCACGATGGCGTGCACCTCTGGTGCGCACGATTCGGAGCTCGGTTTGACCGGGGTGCGCACACCTTGGCTGGGTTGCGCACCTTTTGTGCGCTCCAAGGTGCGCACGAAGTCGGAGCTCGGTTTGCCCCGGGTGCGCACCTTCGCCAGGGTGCGCACCTTGATGCGCACGCCTTGGCTGGGCTGCGCACCTTGGTGGGCGCCATGGTGCGCACCTTTCGTGCGCTCCAAGGTGCGCACGAAGTCGGAGCTCGGTTTGCCCCGGGTGCGCACCTTGGTGGGCGCCATGGTGCACTCCGAGGTGCCCAAGATTGGTGCGCACCAAGGAGCGCTCCGAAGTGCGCTCCAAGGTGCGCGCGAAGTCGAAAGTTGGGTTAATTGTCCGGTTTGCCTCGGGTGCGCACCTTGCGTGCACCTTCGCCAGGGTGGGCGCCTTGGTGCGCACACCTTGGCTGGGCTGCGCACACCTTGGCACCCGCGTTTCCTTCATTTTAAATTTTTTTTTTTTACAATCTCTCAAGTGGGAAATTCTATAATCTCAACTTTTTTTGCCTTTTCAGGAAACTTTTGAATGGAGCGCATCATTGGTGCGCTCCGAAGTGTGCTCCAAAGCTCTCTCCAGCTGCGTGCACCTGCCCCGGCCGCGCACCCGGCCCCGCCCAGCTTCGCTCACCTGTCCCGGGCGTCTGGTGCGGAACCTTAGAGTAAGAAACATCACCGTGCACCTTGGCCAACGTGCGCGACTCGACCGAGCGCGCACTGGCCGAGGTGCACACCGATTTCACCTGGGTGCGCGCGCAGCACCTCGGGCGCACCGGGGTGCGCGCACAACGCCCGGGTTGCACCGTGGCCTGTGTGCTCGGGGCGCCTCGGGTGCGCGCTCGGTGTCGCCCCCGCGCGCGCGGTAGTGCGGGCAGCGCACCCCGGCCCGGCCCGGCCCCGACGAGAACGCAAACGGGCAAAAGGTTTATTCAAATAGCATTGCGATGCCCGGCGAAAAACTAAAAAAGGGTGCAACACCGGGACTTCCCGGGAGGTCACCCATCCCAGTACTACTCCGGCCCAAGCGCGCTTAACTGCGGAGTTCTGATGGGATCCGGTGCACTAACGCTGGTATGATCGCACCCGTTATGAGCTTGTCGCAGTGTGTACTTAGCAAACCGCGACCCACGTGCGAATCCACCCCGGCCACCCACCCCCGTCGAGGTGCACACCCTCCCTCGCGAAGTGCGCCCCGTTCGCCAAGTGTGAGCCCTGCCCGGGTGCGCGCACCTTGCTAGGGCGTCGGGTGTGCACCCGGCCCGGCCTACGTGCGTGCACCTGTAGGGGGCGTCGTGTGCGTGCAGTGTCCCGTCTGCAACGCGGTGCCCACACACCACCTCGGGCGCAACGACCTGCGCTCACATGTGGGCCGAGTGCACCTTGGTGCATGTTCGGGGCGCCTCGGGTGCACGCTCGATCTTGCCCCGGTGCACCAAGGCGCTCGGTTTGCCCCGGGTGCGCACTTGGTGCAAGGTGGGCACCCAAAATAGGGATCAAGCACCAAAACACAAGTTTCGGGATGCAAAATGGGACCCAAGGACCACAAATGCGTTCCAAGACCCATGATGGGTCCACGAGAACAAAAATGTGTTCCGAGACTTAATAAACAAATATTGGGTTTTAGGAGAAGAAACATGCTCTGATGCCCAAAACGAGAATCGACCCCGAAAAGGCCACAGGCCAAAAGTGGGATGCGAGACAAAAAAAAATGGGACCCGAGGACCAAAATTGGGTTCCCAGGTCGAAGACAGGGCAACCGGACAAGAAACGACCTCTAAGGCTCGAAATGAGTCCCGACGACTAAAACTTGACAAGAAGCACCCATCAGGCACCCAACTCGACACCCATGGGATGCCGACCCACCCGGGCTTCCACCTAGCACACCTTGGCACCCACCCACCCTCGCACCCAACCTCGCACCCAACTTAGCACCTTTGAACCCACATTGGCACTCACCCTGACCCTGGCACCTTGGAACCCACATTGGCACTCACCTTGACCCTGGCACCCACCTTTGCACTCACCTTGGGACCCACCCTGGCTCCCACCTCGGCACCCACCCAGACACCCACCTTGGTTCCTTGGCACCCACCTTGGATCCTTGGCACCCACCCCGACACCCACCTTGGCACGCAACTTGGCTACTTGCCACCCACCTTGGCTCCTTGACGCCCACCCCGACAACCACCCCGTGACCTACCCTGGCTAGGGTTGGTGCACACCCACCCTGGTGCCCACCTTGGCACCCACCCTATGACCCACCTTGGCACGCACCTTAGTACCCACCCCGTTACCCACCCTAGGACCCACCCCGTGACCCACCTTGGCCAGGGTGGGTGCCTTGGTGCGCACAACTTGCCTGGGCTGCACACCAGGGCGGGCTCAAGATGGCACCCGCGTTCCGTTTTTTTCACTATCTTTCAAAACGGAAATTTTAAAATCTCATTTTTTTCTTTTTTTTGCCTTTTCTGGAAATTAGTGAAGGCAGCGCATCAAAGGTGCGCAATGCTGGTGCGAACCCGGGAGCGCTCCGATGTGTGCTCCAAGGTGCGGCGTGCACGAAGTCCGAGCCCGGTTTGCCCCGGGTGCGCACCTCGCGTGCACCTTCGCCGGGGTGAGCACCTTGGCTGGGTTGCGCGCCCTGGTGCGTACCAAGGAGCGCTCTGAAGTGTGCTCCAAGGTGCGGCGTGCACGAAGTCGGAGCCCGGTTTGCCCCGGGTGTGCACCTCGGGTGCGCACCTCGCGTGCACCTTCGCTGCGGTGGGCACCTTGGCTGGGTTGCGCGCCTTGGTGGGCACCATGCAGTGCACGAAGTCGGAGCCCGGTTTGCCCCGGGCGCGCACCTCCGCCAGGGTGGGCACCTTGGTGCGCACAACTTGCCTGGGCTGCGCATCAGGAAGGGCTCAAGATGGCACCCGCGTTCCGTTTTTTTCACTATCTTTCAGAACGGAAATTTTAAAATATCGTTTTTTTTTGCCTTTTCTGGAAATTAGTGAAGGCAGCGCATCAAAGGTGCGCAACGCTGGTGCGAACCTGGGAGCGCTCCGATGTGTGCTCCAAGGTGCGGCGTGCACGAAGTCGGAGCCCGGTTTGCCTCGGGTGCGCCCTGGTGGGCACCATGGTGCGCACCAAGGAGCGCTCCGAAGTGTGCTCCAAGGTGCGGCCTGCACGAAGTCGGAGCCCGGTTTGCCCCGGGTGTGCACCTCGGGTGGGCACCTTGGTGCGCATGCCTTGCCTGGGCTGCGCACCAGGGCGGGCTCAAGATGGCACCCGCGTTCCTTTTTTTTCACTATCTTTCAAAACGGAAATTTTAAAATCTCATTTTTTTTTGCCTTTTTCTGGAAATTAGTGAAGGCAGCGCATCAAAGGTGCGCACCTCGCTGCCCACCACGGTGCGCAACGCCGGTGGGCACCCGGGAGTGCTTCGAAGTGTGCTCCAAGGTGCTGCGTGCACGTTGTCGGAGCCCGGTTTGCCCCGGGTGCGCACCTCGCGTGCACCTTCGTCGGGGTGGGCACCTTGGCTTGGTTTGCCCCGGCTGCGCTCCGAAGCGGGGTTATTGGAGCGCCGCCTCTTTTTTTGTCGGAGCGTTTGGTGGGGTTTCTCGCATTGGCTCTTCCGAGGCCCGGTTGCCACCCTGGCGCGCACGAAGTCGGAAGTAGGGTTAATTGCCCGGGTGCGCACCTTTGCCAGGGTGGCACCTTACCTGGGCTGCGCACCAGGGCGGGCTCAAGATGGCACGCGCGTTCCGTTTTTTTCACTATCTTTCAAAACGGAAATTTTAAAATCTCCTTTTTTTTTTGCCTTTTCTGGAAATTAGTGAAGGCAGCGCATCAAAGGTGCGCACCTCGCTGCCCACCTTGGTGTGCTCTGAGGTGCGCACCCGGGAGCGCTACGAAGTGTGCTCCAAGGTGCGGCGTGCACGTTGTCGGAGCCCGGTTTGCCCCGGGTGCGCACCTCGCCTGCACCTTGGCCGGGGTGGGCACCTTGGCTGGGTTTGCCCAGGGTGCGCTCCGAAGCGGGGTTACTGGAGCGCCCCCTCTTTTTTTGTCAGAGAGTTTGGTGGGGTTTCTCGCATTGGCTCTTCCCAGGCCCGGTTGTTGGGTGCGCTCCCACCCTGGCGCGCGCGAAGTTGGAAGTTGGGTTAATTGCCCGGGCGCGCACCTTCGCCAGGGTGGGCACCTTGGTGCGCAAACCTTGGCTGGGCTGCGCACCAGGGCGGGCTCAAGATGGCACCAGCATTCCCTTTTTCTCACTATCTTTCAAAACGGAAATTTTAAAATCTCGTTTTTTTTTTGCCTTTTATGGAAATTAGTGAAGGCATCGCATCAAAGGTGCGCACCTCGCTGCCCACCTTGGTGTGCTCCGAGGTGCCCACCACGGTGCGCAACGCCGGTGCGAACCCGGGAGCGCCCCGATGTGTGCTCCAAGGTGCGGCGTGCACGAAGTCGGACCCCGGTTTGCCCCGGGTGCGCACCTCGCGTGCACCTTGGTGCGCACACCTTGGCTGGGTTGCGCGGCCTGGTGGGCACCATGGTGCGCACCAAGGAGCGCTCCGAAGTGTGCTCCAAGGTGCGGCGTGCACGAAGTCGGAGCCCGGTTTGCCCCGGGTGCGCACCTTCGCCGCGGTGGGCACCATGGCGTGCACGAAGTCGGAGCCCGGTTTGCCCCGGGTGCGCACCTCGCGTGCACCTTCGCCGGGGTGGGCACCTCGGCTGGGTTGCGCGCCCTGGTGCGCACCAAGGAGCGCTCTGAAGTGTGCTCCAAGGTGCGGCGTGCACGAAGTCGGAGCCCGGTTTGCCCCGGGTGTGCACCTCGGGTGCGCACCTCGCGTGCACCTTCGCTGCGGTGGGCACCTTGGCTGGGTTGCGCGCCTTGGTGGGCACCATGCAGTGCACGAAGTCGGAGCCCGGATTGCCCCGGGCGCGCACCTCCGCCAGGGTGGGCACCTTGGTGCGCACAACTTGCCTGGGCTGCGCACCAGGAAGGGCTCAAGATGGCACCCGCGTTCCGTTTTTTTCACTATCTTTCAGAACGGAAATTTTAAAATCTCGTTTTTTTTTGCCTTTTCTGGAAATTAGTGAAGGCAGCGCATCAAAGGTGCGCAACGCTGGTGCGAACCTGGGAGCGCTCCGATGTGTGCTCCAAGGTGCGGCGTGCACGAAGTCGGACCCCGGTTTGCCCCGGGTGCGCACCTCGCGTGCACCTTGGTGCGCACACCTTGGCTGGGTTGCGCGCCCTGGTGGGCACCATGGTGCGCACCAAGGAGCGCTCCGAAGTGTGCTCCAAGGTGCGGCGTGCACGAAGTCGGAGCCCGGTTTGCCCCGGGTGCGCACCTCGCGTGCACCTTCGCCGCGGTGGGCACCATGGCGTGCACGAAGTCGGAGCCCGGTTTGCCCCGGGTGCGCACCTCGCGTGCACCTTCGCCGGGGTGGGCACCTTGGTGTGCAGACCTTGGCTGGGTTGCGCGCCCTGGTGGGCACCATGGTGCGCACCAAGGAGCGCTCCGAAGTGTGCTCCAAGGTGCGGCCTGCACGAAGTCGGAGCCCGGTTTGCCCCGGGTGTGCACCTCGGGTGGGCACCTTGGTGCGCATGCCTTGCCTGGGCTGCGCACCAGGGCGGGCTCAAGATGGCACCCGCGTTCCTTTTTTTTCACTATCTTTCAAAACGGAAATTTTAAAATCTCATTTTTTTTTGCCTTTTTCTGGAAATTAGTGAAGGCAGCGCATCAAAGGTGCGCACCTCGCTGCCCACCACGGTGCGCAACGCCGGTGGGCACCCGGGAGTGCTTCGAAGTGTGCTCCAAGGTGCTGCGTGCACGTTGTCGGAGCCCGGTTTGCCCCGGGTGCGCACCTCGCGTGCACCTTCGTCGGGGTGGGCACCTTGGCTGGGTTTGCCCCGGCTGCGCTCCGAAGCGGGGTTATTGGAGCGCCGCCTCTTTTTTTGTCGGAGCGTTTGGTGGGGTTTCTCGCATTGGCTCTTCCGAGGCCCGGTTGCCACCCTGGCGCGCACGAAGTCGGAAGTAGGGTTAATTGCCCGGGTGCGCACCTTTGCCAGGGTGGGCACCTTACCTGGGCTGCGCACCAGGGCGGGCTCAAGATGGCACGCGCGTTCCGTTTTTTTCACTATCTTTCAAAACGGAAATTTTAAAATCTCCTTTTTTTTTTGCCTTTTCTGGAAATTAGTGAAGGCAGCGCATCAAAGGTGCGCACCTCGCTGCCCACCTTGGTGTGCTCTGAGGTGCGCACCCGGGAGCGCTACGAAGTGTGCTCCAAGGTGCGGCGTGCACGTTGTCGGAGCCCGGTTTGCCCCGGGTGCGCACCTCGCCTGCACCTTGGCCGGGGTGGGCACCTTGGCTGGGTTTGCCCAGGGTGCGCTCCGAAGCGGGGTTACTGGAGCGCCCCCTCTTTTTTTGTCAGAGCGTTTGGTGGGGTTTCTCGCATTGGCTCTTCCCAGGCCCGGTTGTTGGGTGCGCTCCCACCCTGGCGCGCGCGAAGTTGGAAGTTGGATTAATTGCCCGGGCGCGCACCTTCGCCAGGGTGGGCACCTTGGTGCGCACACCTTGGCTGGGCTGCGCACCAGGGCGGGCTCAAGATGGCACCAGCATTCCCTTTTTCTCACTATCTTTCAAAACGGAAATTTTAAAATCTCGTTTTTTTTTTGCCTTTTATGGAAATTAGTGAAGGCATCGCATCAAAGGTGCGCACCTCGCTGCCCACCTTGGTGTGCTCCGAGGTGCCCACCACGGTGCGCAACGCCGGTGCGAACCCGGGAGCGCCCCGATGTGTGCTCCAAGGTGCGGCGTGCACGAAGTCGGACCCCGGTTTGCCCCGGGTGCGCACCTCGCGTGCACCTTGGTGCGCACACCTTGGCTGGGTTGCGCGGCCTGGTGGGCACCATGGTGCGCACCAAGGAGCGCTCCGAAGTGTGCTCCAAGGTGCGGCGTGCACGAAGTCGGAGCCCGGTTTGCCCCGGGTACGCACCTCGCGTGCACCTTCGCCGGGGTGGGCACCTCGGCTGGGTTGCGCGCCCTGGTGCGCACCAAGGAGCGCTCCGAAGTGTGCTCCAAGGTGCGGCGTGCACGAAGTCGGAGCCCGGTTTGCCCCGGGTGCGCACCTTCGCCGCGGTGCGCACCATGGCGTGCACGAAGTCGGAGCCCGGTTTGCCCCGGGTGCGCACCTCGCGTGCACCTTCGGCGGGGTTGCGCGCCCTGGTGGGCACCATGGTGCGCACCAAGGAGCGCTCCGAAGTGTGCTCCAAGGTGCGGCGTGCACGAAGTCGGAGCCCGGTTTGCCCCGGGTGCGCACCTCGCGTGCACCTTCGGCGGGGTTGCGCGCCCTGGTGGGCACCATGGTGCGCACCAAGGAGCGCTCCGAAGTGTGCTCCAAGGTGCGGCGTGCACGAAGTCGGAGCCCGGTTTGCCCCGGGTGCGCACCTCGCGTGCACCTTCGCCGCGGTGGGCACCATGGCGTGCACGAAGTCGGAGCCCGGTTTGCCCCGGGTGCGCACCTCGCGTGCACCTTCGCCGGGGTGGGCACCTCGGCTGGGTTGCGCGCCCTGGTGCGCACCAAGGAGCGCTCCGAAGTGTGCTCCAAGGTGCGGCGTGCACGAAGTCGGAGCCCGGTTTGCCCCGGGTGCGCACCTCGCGTGCACCTTCGCCAGGGTGGGCACCTCGGTGCGCACACCTTCTCAATGTTTTCTTGCCTTTTCTGGAAATTGGTGAAGGCAGCGCATCAAAGGTGCGCACCTCGGTGTGCTCCGAGGTGCGAACCCGAGAGCGCTCCGAGGTGCCCACGAAGTCGAAAGTCGGGTTAATTGCATTGTTTTCCCCGGGTGCGCTCCGAGGTGCGCAACATCGGCGCGCACCAAGGAGGGCTCCGAAGTGTGCTCCAAGGTGCGCACGATGGCGTGCACCTCTGGTGCGCACGATTCGGAGCTCGGTTTGACCGGGGTGCGCACACCTTGGCTGGGTTGCGCACCTTTTGTGCGCTCCAAGGTGCGCACGAAGTCGGAGCTCGGTTTGCCCCGGGTGCGCACCTTCGCCAGGGTGCGCACCTTGATGCGCACGCCTTGGCTGGGCTGCGCACCTTGGTGGGCGCCATGGTGCGCACCTTTCGTGCGCTCCAAGGTGCGCACGAAGTCGGAGCTCGGTTTGCCCCGGGTGCGCACCTTGGTGGGCGCCATGGTGCACTCCGAGGTGCCCAAGATTGGTGCGCACCAAGGAGCGCTCCGAAGTGCGCTCCAAGGTGCGCGCGAAGTCGAAAGTTGGGTTAATTGTCCGGTTTGCCTCGGGTGCGCACCTTGCGTGCACCTTCGCCAGGGTGGGCGCCTTGGTGCGCACACCTTGGCTGGGCTGCGCACACCTTGGCACCCGCGTTTCCTTCATTTTAAATTTTTTTTTTTTACAATCTCTCAAGTGGGAAATTCTATAATCTCAACTTTTTTTGCCTTTTCAGGAAACTTTTGAATGGAGCGCATCATTGGTGCGCTCCGAAGTGTGCTCCAAAGCTCTCTCCAGCTGCGTGCACCTGCCCCGGCCGCGCACCCGGCCCCGCCCAGCTTCGCTCACCTGTCCCGGGCGTCTGGTGCGGAACCTTAGAGTAAGAAACATCACCGTGCACCTTGGCCAACGTGCGCGACTCGACCGAGCGCGCACTGGCCGAGGTGCACACCGATTTCACCTGGGTGCGCGCGCAGCACCTCGGGCGCACCGGGGTGCGCGCACAACGCCCGGGTTGCACCGTGGCCTGTGTGCTCGGGGTGCCTCGGGTGCGCGCTCGGTGTCGCCCCCGCGCGCGCGGTAGTGCGGGCAGCGCACCCCGGCCCGGCCCGGCCCCGACGAGAACGCAAACGGGCAAAAGGTTTATTCAAATAGCATTGCGACGCCCGGCGAAAAACTAAAAAAGGGTGCAACACCGGGACTTCCCGGGAGGTCACCCATCCCAGTACTACTCCGGCCCAAGCGCGCTTAACTGCGGAGTTCTGATGGGATCCGGTGCACTAATGCTGGTATGATCGCACCCGTTATGAGCTTGTCGCAGTGTGTACTTAGCAAACCGCGACCCACGTGCGAATCCACCCCGGCCACCCACCCCCGTCGAGGTGCACACCCTCCCTCGCGAAGTGCGCCCCGTTCGCCAAGTGTGAGCCCTGCCCGGGTGCGCGCACCTTGCTAGGGCGTCGGGTGTGCACCCGGCCCGGCCTACGTGCGTGCACCTGGAGGGGGCGTCGTGTGCGTGCAGTGTCCCGTCTGCAACGCGGTGCCCACACACCACCTCGGGCGCAACGACCTGCGCTCACATGTGGGCCGAGTGCACCTTGGTGCATGTTCGGGGCGCCTCGGGTGCACGCTCGATCTTGCCCCGGTGCACCAAGGCGCTCGGTTTGCCCCGGGTGCGCACTTGGTGCAAGGTGGGCACCCAAAATAGGGATCAAGCACCAAAACACAAGTTTCGGGATGCAAAATGGGACCCAAGGACCACAAATGCGTTCCAAGACCCATGATGGGTCCACGAGAACAAAAATGTGTTCCGAGACTTAATAAACAAATATTGGGTTTTAGGAGAAGAAACATGCTCTGATGCCCAAAACGAGAATCGACCCCGAAAAGGCCACAGGCCAAAAGTGGGATGCGAGACAAAAAAAAATGGGACCCGAGGACCAAAATTGGGTTCCCAGGTCGAAGACAGGGCAACCGGACAAGAAACGACCTCTAAGGCTCGAAATGAGTCCCGACGACTAAAACTTGACAAGAAGCACCCATCAGGCACCCAACTCGACACCCATGGGATGCCGACCCACCCGGGCTTCCACCTAGCACACCTTGGCACCCACCCACCCTCGCACCCAACCTCGCACCCAACTTAGCACCTTTGAACCCACATTGGCACTCACCCTGACCCTGGCACCTTGGAACCCACATTGGCACTCACCTTGACCCTGGCACCCACCTTTGCACTCACCTTGGGACCCACCCTGGCTCCCACCTCGGCACCCACCCAGACACCCACCTTGGTTCCTTGGCACCCACCTTGGATCCTTGGCACCCACCCCGACACCCACCTTGGCACGCAACTTGGCTACTTGCCACCCACCTTGGCTCCTTGACGCCCACCCCGACAACCACCCCGTGACCTACCCTGGCTAGGGTTGGTGCACACCCACCCTGGTGCCCACCTTGGCACCCACCCTATGACCCACCTTGGCACGCACCTTAGTACCCACCCCGTTACCCACCCTAGGACCCACCCCGTGACCCACCTTGGCCAGGGTGGGTGCACCCACCCTGGTGCCCACCTTGGCACCCACCCATCCTAGCACCCAGCCTGTGACCGGGCTTGGAACCCAACCTTGCACCCGCACCCGTCTTGGCCAGTGTGGGTGCGCACCCATCCTGGCACCCACGTTGTGACACACCCTTTAACCCACGCACCCTAGCACCCACGTTGGCACCCACCTTGGAACCCAACCTAGCAACTTGGCACCCACCCCGTGACCCACCTTGGCATCCACCATAGCAGTCGCCGACTTGGCACCCACCTCGGCACCCACCTTGACACTTGTGGACCCACCTTGCCACTCACCCTAGCATCGACCCATCCTAGCACCCACCCTGGCACCTTTGCACCCTAGCACTCACCCATCCTAGCACCTAACCTGTGACCCACCTTGACACTCACCCTCGCACCCACCTTGGAACCCAACCTAGCACCCACCCACCCTGACACCAACCCTAGCACCTACCCACCCTTGCACCCACCCTGTGACCCATCTTGGCACCCACCCATCCTACCACTCAACCTATCACCCACCTTCTCACCCACCTTGGCATCCACCTTAGCACCCACCCACACTGGCACCTTGGCACCCACCTCGGGCAAGGTGGGTGCACACCCACCCTGGCACCCAATTTAGAACCCACCGAGCATGTTACCCACCTTGGCACCCACATTGCAGCCCACCCTAGTACCCACCCTATGACCCACATTGGCATCCACACCCTAGCACCCAGGCACCTCGACACCCGCCTTGACACCCACCCTAGCACTGAACCTGTGACCCACCTTGGAACTCACCCTAGAACCCACCCACCCTGTGAACCACCTTGGCATCCACCTTAGCACCCACCCACCTTGGCACCCACTCTAGCACTCACCCATCCTAACACCCAACTTGTTACCCACCTTGGCACCCGCCCTCGCGTCCACCTTGAAACCCACCCTAGCACCCACCCACGCAGGAGCCCACCTTGGCACCCAACCTAACACCCACGCATCCTGGCACCCAACTTGTGACCCACCTTGGAACCCACCCTAGTACCCACCTTTGAACCCACTATATCACCAACCCACCTTGGCACCCACCCTATGACCCTCTTTGGAATCCACCCTAGCACGCACCCACCCTGGCACCCACCATGGAGCGCACCCTAGCACCCACCCACCTCGGCACGCACCTCAACACCCACCTTGGTGTGCGCACTGCGCCAACCTCTCAAAGACCCTATGTGGTGCGCTCCAAAGTGTACACCTTTGGTGCGCTCCAAGGTGCGCACCTTTGGTGCACACCGAGGTGCACACCAAAGTGTGCACCGAGGTGAGCACCAAAGTGCACTCCAGGGTGCACACCAAGGCGTGCACCTTTGGTGCGGTCAATGCAAACGAATTCGGAAGTTGGGGTCGATGTCCTAATCGCTGCTGCAGACTACACGTATGAGAATCGGACAAATAGCTTTATATAGGGGAGGTGTTGCGTTTGATGGGTCGACTCCCCTGGTTGTGTGCACTGCACCAACTTCAAAGACCCTGTCTTGTTTAAGAAGTCAAAAGTTGGGGTGGATGTCCTAATCATTGCTGCAGTCTACGCATGTATGAGAATCAGACAAATAGCTTATATAGGGGAGGTGTTGCATTCGGTGGGTTGACTCCCCTGGTTGTGCGCACTGCGCCAACCTCAAAGACCCCGCATAGCAGAAGAAGTCGGAAGTCGGATTTTGGTGAGCACCAAGGCGTGCACCTTTGGTGCGGTCAACGCAGACGAATTCAGAAGTTGGGGTGGATGTCCTAATCGTTGTTGCAGGCTACACATGTATGAGAATCAGACAAATAGCTTATATAGGGGAGGTGTTGGGTTTGATGGGTCAACTCCCTTGGTTGTGCGCATTACGCCAACCTCAAAGACCTTGTTTTCGTTAAGAAGTCAAAAGTTGGGGTCAATGTCCTAATGGCTCCTGCAGGCTACACATGTATGAGAATCGGACAAATAGCTTATATAGGGGAGGTGTTGGGTTTGATGGGTCGACTCCCCTGGTTGTGCGCATTACGTCAACCTCAAAGACCTTGTTTTCGTTAAGAAGTCAAAAGTTGGGGTCGATGTCCTAATTGCTCCTGTAGACTACACATGTATGAGAATCAGACAAATAGCTTATATAGGGGAGGTGTTGGGTTTGATGGGTTGACTCCCCTAGTTGTTCGCATTACACCAACCTCAAAGACCTTGTTTTCGTTTAGAAGCCGAAAGTTGGGGTCGATGTCCTAATTGCTCCTGCAGGCTACGCATGTATGAGAATCAGACAAATAGCTTATATAGGGGAGGTGTTGGGTTTGATGGGTCGACTCCCCTGGTTGTGCGCATTGCGCCAACCTCAAAGACCCTGCATTGCGGATGAAGTCGAAAGTCAGAGTTTGGTGTGCTACAAGGTGTGGTCGAAGGTGCTCACCTAGGTGTGCACCTTTGGAGCACAGGAAAAGTGCCCTCCAAAAGTGCGCACCTTTGGAGTGCACAAAAGTGCCCTCCAAAAGTGCGCACCTTTGGAGCGCAGAAAAGTGCCCTCCAAAAAGTGCCCTCCAAAAGTGCGCACCTTTGGAGCGCAGAAAAGTGCCCTCCAAAAAGTGCCCTCCAAAAGTGCGCACCTTTGGAGCGCAGAAAAGTGCCCTCCAAAAAGTGCCCTCCAAAAGTGCGCACCTTTGGAGCGCAGAAAAGTGCCCTCCAAAAAGTGCCCTCCAAAAGTGCGCACCTTTGGAGCGCAGAAAAGTGCCCTCCAAAAAGTGCCCTCCAAAAGTGCGCACCTTTGGAGCGCAGAAAAGTGCCCTCCAAAAAGTGCCCTCCAAAAGTGCGCACCTTTGGAGCGCAGAAAAGTGCCCTCCAAAAAGTGCCCTCCAAAAGTGCGCACCTTTGGAGCGCAGAAAAGTGCCCTCCAAAAAGTGCCCTCCAAAAGTGCGCACCTTTGGAGCGCAGAAAAGTGCCCTCCAAAAAGTGCCCTCCAAAAGTGCGCACCTTTGGAGCGCAGAAAAGTGCCCTCCAAAAGTGCGCACTTTTGGTGCGCACCAAGGCGCTGGTTCGGTCGTTGCAGGCGAGTTCGGAAGTTGGGGTCGATGTCCTGAGCGGAGGTGCAAACTACACAGGTGTCGGAATCGGACAAATAGCTTATATAGGGGAGGTGTATGCTTCGATGGGTCGACTCCCCAGGTTGAGCGCACCGCGCCAACCTCAAAGACCCTACGGTATGGATGAAGTCGGAAGTTGGGTCCGATGACCGATTCGATTAGTAGGTATGCTCATGAGGTCGGAATTTGGGTCCGATGACCTGCCATGTGCAGGAAGGCGAATGTTGACACTGTGCGTTGCAAGGTGCACACCAAGGCGCTGGTGCGGTCTTTTTAGTCGAGTTCGGAAGTTGGGGTCGATGTCCTGATCGGAGGTGCAAGCTACACAGGTGTGGGAATCGGACAAATAGCTTATATAGGGGAGGTGTATGCTTCGTTGGGTCGACTCCCCGGGTTGAGCGCACCGCGCCAACCTCAAAGACCCTACGGTATGGATGAAGTCGGAAGTTGGGTCCGATGACCGATTCGATATGTAGGCATACTCGCGAGGTCGGAATTTGGGTCCGATGACCTGCCACGTGCAGGAAGGCGAATGTTGGCACTGTGCGTTGCAAGGTGCGCACCAAGGCGCTGGTTCGGTCGTTGGAGGCGAGTTCGGAAGTTGGGGTCGATGTCTTGATCGGAGGTGCAAACTACACAGGTGTGGGAATCGGACAAATAGCTTATATAGGGGAGGTGTATGCTTCGTTGGGTCGACTCCCCGGGTTGAGCGCACCGCGCCAACCTCAAAGACCCTACGGTATGGATGAAGTCGGAAGTTGGGTCCGATGACCGATTCGATATGTAGGCATACTCGCGAGGTCGGAATTTGGGTCCGATGACCTGCCATGTGCAGGAAGGCGAATGTTGGGACTGTGCGTCGCAAGGTGCGCACCAAGGCGCTGGTGCCGTCGTTGCAGTCGAGTTCGGAAGTTGGGGTCGATGTCCTGGTCAGAGGTGCAAACTACACAGGTGTGGGAATCGGACAAATAGCTTATATAGGGGAGGTGTATGCTTCGATGGGTCGACTCCCTGGGTTGAGCGCACCGCGCCAACCTCAAAGACCCTACAGTATGGATGAAGTCGGAAGTTGGGTCCGATGACCGATTCGATACGTAGGCATATTGGCGAGGTCTGAATTTGTGTCCGATGACCTGCCATGCGCAGGAAGGCGGAATTTGGGTCCGATGACCGAGTTGATGGCGTGCCATGCGCAGAAAGGCGGAATTTGGGTCCGATGACCGAGTTGATGTTGATGGCCCGCCATGCACAGGAAGGCGGAATTTGGGTCCGATGACCGATTTGAAGGCGTGCCATACGCAAAAAGGCGGAGTTTGGGTCCGATGACCGAGTTGATATTGATGGCCCGCCATGCGCAGGAAGGCGGAATTTGGGTCCGATGACCTGACATACGCATGGAGTCCGACTCGGGGGCCGATGTTCGATTCGATGACTTGCATTGTGGGTAAAGTCGGAAGTTGTGGTCTTTGACCCGATTCGATGACCAGACTTCGGCTGCTTGAGAATCGGACAAATAACTTATATAGGGGAGGTAGTGTTCTCGAGCATCCTCCCCCCGTGCCCGTTTATGTCGATTGATGCTGGTGCTCGACTGGTTGGAGCGCTCGGATGCAAAAATCTTGCACCAGGATTTATCGATTGTGATGGACACGGCAAGTCTCCTGATTGCTATGCAGGAGCTCATCGTGAATCTCTATGCGGCCTTGGTATGGACTCGACCTGCGGAATGGTTCGGCAATGGTAGTCGCTCCAACACGTCCTTGCAATGGCCACAGAGGTGATTCGACTAGAGCTCCAGTCTAGCTTTTGGGTTGCTTGGCGGACTGGTATAGCCGCGATCGAGTTCCGGCCATGAACGTTTTAGATAGCTCTTGGGCTTTCTGGGACGGAAGTCGGAAGTTTGGGCTGTTGTCCGATTTGATGACCATTCTTCGGATGTGTGAGAATCGGACAAATAACTTATATAGGGGACTGTGTTGTCTCACGCAGCCCCCTCCGTGCCCCTCTATCTCGACCGATGTTGGTGCTTGAAAGGGTTGGGATCGCTCGGATTTATAAACGTGCACCACCATTTGTCGAGTGTGAGGGACGCGGCAGGTCTCCTAAATGCTATGCGGGCGCTCTCTGAGAATCTCTATCCGGCCTCGACACAGACTAGTCTTGCTGAATGGTTTGGCACTGGTAGTCGATCCAACACGTCGTTGTTGTGGCCGCCTAGGCGATTCGATTCGAGCCCCCGTCTAGCTTTTGGGTTGCTTGGCGGATTTTGCCCTATCCGCAAGTGAGCTCGGTCCCTAAACGTTCGAGAAACCCGATTGCTATGCGCCGACTCTCTTTCTTGCGAGCCTCCATCTAGCTTTTGGGTCTCTACGGAACGGAAGTCGGAATCTGGGACCGTTGTTTGATTCGACGAGGCAGACTACGGTTGTGCGAGAATCGGACAAATAACTTATATAGGGGAGGTGTTGACTGGAGCATTCTCCCCCGTGCCCCTCTAACTCGACCAATGCTGGCGCTCGAACGGTGGTAGCGCTCGGATTTTCATTGAGCGCCAGCATTGGTCGATTTAGAGGGGCATGCGAGATTCCCGAATGCTATGCGAGGGCTCTAACGGAAATGTCTATTGGTTTCGGTATGGATGCAATTGCGAGTGGTTCGGCAAAGGTAGTCGTTCCGATGCGTCCATGTCGTGGCCAAATCGATAATTCGATTTGAGCCCTCGTATAGCATTTGGGTCTCTCGATGTGATTCCGCATTCCAGTCCCTTTGGGCACTGCTTGAGCCGCATCCCAGGGGGTTCCCTTCCCAATAATCTGCCTCGCAACCCGATTGCTATGCGGTGAGGCTCCTCGGCCGCCTCGGAACTATCTGTGTATCAGACGCATCGCGGGATAAGGGGTTGGCAACGGTAGTCGCCCCAAGCGCGTCCGATGCTTGGACCATTCCGAGGCGGCCCTGAAGCCTCTTCCGTCTAGCCGTTGGGTCCTTCTCGCCGCATCCCTCGCCTCGCACCCCGATTGCTATGCGGTGAGGCTCCTCGGCCGCCTCGGAACTATCTGTGTATCGGACGCGTCGCGGGATAAGGGGTTGTCACTGGTAGTCGCCCCAAGCGCGTCCGATGCTTGGACCATTCCGAGGCGGCCCTGAAGCCTCTTCCGTCTAGCCGTTGGGTCCTTCTCGCCGCATCCCTCGCCTCGCACCCCGATTGCTATGCGGTGAGGCTCCTCGGCCGCCTCGGAACTATCTGTGTATCGGACGCGTCGCGGGATAAGGGGTTGTCATTGGTAGTCGCCCCAAGCGCGTCCGATGCTTGGACCATTCCGAGGCGGCCCTGAAGCCTCTTCCGTCTAGCCGTTGGGTCCTTCTCGCCGCATCCCTCGCCTCGCACCCCGATTGCTATGCGGTGAGGCTCCTCGGCCGCCTCGGAACTATCTGTGTATCGGACGCGTCGCGGGATAAGGGGTTGTCACTGGTAGTCGCCCCAAGCGCGTCCGATGCTTGGACCATTCCGAGGCGGCCCTGAAGCCTCTTCCGTCTAGCCGTTGGGTCCTTCTCGCCGCATCCCTCGCCTCGCACCCCGATTGCTATGCGGTGAGGCTCCTCGGCCGCCTCGGAACTATCTGTGTATCGGACGCGTCGCGGGATAAGGGGTTGTCACTGGTAGTCGCCCCAAGCGCGTTCGATGCTTGGACCATTCCGAGGCGGCCCTGAAGCCTCTTCCGTCTAGCCGTTGGGTCCTTCTCGCCGCATCCCTCGCCTCGCACCCCGATTGCTATGCGGTGAGGCTCCTCGGCCGCCTTGGAACTATCTGTGTATCGGACGCGTCGCGGGATAAGGGGTTGTCACTGGTAGTCGCCCCAAGCGCGTCCGATGCTTGGACCATTCCGAGGCGGACCCGAAGCCTCTTCCGTCTAGCCGTTGGGTCCTTCTCGCCGCATCCTTCGCCTCGCACCCCGATTGCTATGCGGTGAGGCTCCTCGGCCGCCTCGGAACTATCTGTGTATCGGACGCGTCGCGGGATAAGGGGTTGTCACTGGTAGTCGCCCCAAGCGCGTCCGATGCTTGGACCATTCCGAGGCGGACCCGAAGCCTCTTCCGTCTAGCCGTTGGGTCCTTCTCGCCGCATCCCTCGCCTCGCACCCCGATTGCTATGCGGTGAGGCTCCTCGGCCGCCTTGGAACTATCTGTGTATCGGACGCGTCGCGGGATAAGGGGTTGTCACTGGTAGTCGCCCCAAGCGCGTCCGATGCTTGGACCATTCCGAGGCGGACCCGAAGCCTCTTCCGTCTAGCCGTTGGGTCCTTCTCGCCGCATCCCTCGCCTCGCACCCCGATTGCTATGCGGTGAGGCTCCTCGGCCGCCTTGGAACTATCTGTGTATCGGACGCGTCGCGGGATAAGGGGTTGTCACTGGTAGTCGCCCCAAGCGCGTCCGATGCTTGGACCATTCCGAGGCGGACCCGAAGCCTCTTCCGTCTAGCCGTTGGGTCCTTCTCGCCGCATCCCTCGCCTCGCACCCCGATTGCTATGCGGTGAGGCTCCTCGGCCGCCTTGGAACTATCTGTGTATCGGACGCGTCGCGGGATAAGGGGTTGTCACTGGTAGTCGCCCCAAGCGCGTCCGATGCTTGGACCATTCCGAGGCGGCCCCGAAGCCTCTTCCGTCTAGCCGTTGGGTCCTTCTCGCCGCATCCCTCGCCTCGCACCCCGATTGCTATGCGGTGAGGCTCCTCGGCCGCCTTGGAACTATCTGTGTATCGGACGCGTCGCGGGATAAGGGGTTGTCACTGGTAGTCGCCCCAAGCGCGTCCGATGCTTGGACCATTCCGAGGCGGCCCCGAAGCCTCTTCCGTGTAGCCGTTGGGTCCTTCTCGCCGCATCCCTCGCCTCGCACCCCGATTGCTATGCGGTGAGGCTCCTCGGCTGCCTTGGAACTATCTGTGTATCGGACGCGTCGCGGGATAAGGGGTTGTCACTGGTAGTCGCCCCAAGCGCGTCCGATGCTTGGACCATTCCGAGGCGGACCTGAAGCCTCTTCCCTCTAGCCGTTGGGGCTTTCTCGCCGCATCCCTCGCCTCGCACCCTGATTGCTATGCTGTGAGGCTCCTCGGCCGCCTTGGAACTATCTGTGTATCGGACGCATCGCGGGATAAGGGGTTGGCAGTGGTAGTCGCCCCAAGCGCATCCGATGCTTGGACCATTCCGAGGCGGCCCTGCAGCCTCTTCCGTCTAGCCGTTGGGGCCATCTCGCCGCATCCCCCACCTCGCACCACGATTGCTATGCGGTGAGGCTCCTTGGCCGCCTCGGAACTATCTGTGTATCGGACGCATCGCGGGATAAGGGGTTGTCACTGGTAGTCGCCCCAAGCGCGTCCGATGCTTGGACTATTCCGAGGCGGCCCTGCAGCCTCTTCCGTCTAGCCGTTGGGGCCATCTCGCTGCATCCCCCACCTCCTCGGCCGCCTCGGAACTATCTGTGTATCGGACGCATCGCGGGATAAGGGGTTGGCAGTGGTAGTCGCCCCAAGCGCGTCCGATGCTTGGACTATTCCGAGGCAGCCCTGCAGCCTCTTCCGTCTAGCCTTTGGGGCCATCTCGCCGCATCCCTCGCCTCGCACCCCGATTGCTATGCGGTGAGGCTCCTCGGCCGCCTGGGAACTATCTTCGTATCGGACGCATCGCGGGATAAGGGGTTGTCACTGGTAGTCGCCCCAAGCGCGTCCGATGCTTGGACTATTCCGAGGCGGCCCTGTGGCCTCTTCCGTCTAGCCGTTGGGGCCATCTCGCCGCATCCCCCACCTCGCACCCCGATTGCTATGCGGTGAGGCTCTTCGGCCGCCTTGGAACTATCTTCGTATCGGACGCATCGCGGGATAAGGGGTTGTCACTGGTAGTGGCCCCAAGCGCGTCCGATGCTTGGACTATTCCGAGGCGGCCCTGCAGCCTCTTCCGTCTAGCCGTTGGGGCCATCTCGCCGCATCCCCCACCTCGCACCCCGATTGCTATGCGGTGAGGCTCCTCGGCCGCCTTGGAACTATCTTCGTATCGGACGCATCGCGGGATAAGGGGTTGTCACTGGTAGTCGCCCCAAGCGCGTCCGATGCTTGGACTATTCCGACGCGGCCCTGTGGCCTCTTCCGTCTAGCCGTTGGGGCCATCTCGCCGCATCCCCCACCTCGCACCCCGATTGCTATGCGGTGAGGCTCCTCGGCCGCCTTGGAACCATCTTCGTATCGGACGCATCGCGGGATAGGGGGCTATCACTGGTAGTCGCCCCAAGCGTGTCCGATGCTTGGACCATTCCTAGGCGGCCCTGAAGCCTCTTCCGTCTAGCCGTTGGGGCCTTCCCGCCCCATCCCTCGCCTCGCACCCCCGATTGCTATGCGGTGAGGCTCCTCGGCCGCCTTGGAACCATCTGTGTATCGGACGCATCGCGGGATAAGGGGTTGGCACTGGCAGTCGCCCCAAGCGCGTCCGATGCTTGGACCATTCCGAGGTGGCCCTGAAGCCTCTTCCGTCTAGCCGTTGGGGCCTTCCCGCCCCATCCCTCGCCTCGCACCCCGATTGATATGCGGTGAGGCTCCTCGGCCGCCTTGGAACTATCTGTGTATCGGACGCATCGCGGGATAAGGGGTTGGCACTGGTAGTCGTCCCAATCGCATCTGATGCTTGGACCATTCCGAGGCGGCCCTGCAGCCTCTTCCGTTTAGCCGTCGGGGCCTTCCCGCCGCATCCCTCGCCTCGCATCCCGATTCCTATGCGGTGAGTCTTCTCGGCCGCCGCGGAACTATACCTGTTATTGCTACTGCATCCTTCGGCTGGTAACCTCCTCTGCCGCCTTGGAACGTTCTCTTTGTCGGACGCGTCGCGGGATAAGGGGTTGGCACTGGTAGTCGCCCCAAGCGCGCCCGATGCATAGACCGCTCCGAGTCGACCTTGCTTTCAGCCTCTCACATGCATAGACCTCTCTGAGTCGACCCTGCAGCCTCTCACGTTTAGCCTTTGGAATCTCGCCTCACAACATGATTGCTATCCTTGATGCATCCCTTGCCTCGAGCCCTGATTGCTTTCTTGGCTGCATCCCTCCTCTCCTCACAGCCCGGTTGTCATCACTGCTTCATCCGTCGCTTCATGCATTCTGGCTGCTGGGCCCTTCCCACCGCACACCTCGATTGCTATCTCTTCTGCATCACACACCCCGATTGCTATCTCTGCTACATCCCTCGGCTCTCA
>NW_026728846.1:960000-985000 GCF_030272615.1 Cryptomeria japonica | reverse complement strand
CAACTTGCCTGGGCTGCGCACCAGGAAGGGCTCAAGATGGCACCCGCGTTCCGTTTTTTTCACTATCTTTCAGAACGGAAATTTTAAAATCTCGTTTTTTTTTGCCTTTTCTGGAAATTAGTGAAGGCAGCGCATCAAAGGTGCGCAACGCTGGTGCGAACCTGGGAGCGCTCCGATGTGTGCTCCAAGGTGCGGCGTGCACGAAGTCGGACCCCGGTTTGCCCCGGGTGCGCACCTCGCGTGCACCTTGGTGCGCACACCTTGGCTGGGTTGCGCGCCCTGGTGGGCACCATGGTGCGCACCAAGGAGCGCTCCGAAGTGTGCTCCAAGGTGCGGCGTGCACGAAGTCGGAGCCCGGTTTGCCCCGGGTGCGCACCTCGCGTGCACCTTCGCCGCGGTGGGCACCATGGCGTGCACGAAGTCGGAGCCCGGTTTGCCCCGGGTGCGCACCTCGCGTGCACCTTCGCCGGGGTGGGCACCTTGGTGTGCAGACCTTGGCTGGGTTGCGCGCCCTGGTGGGCACCATGGTGCGCACCAAGGAGCGCTCCGAAGTGTGCTCCAAGGTGCGGCCTGCACGAAGTCGGAGCCCGGTTTGCCCCGGGTGTGCACCTCGGGTGGGCACCTTGGTGCGCATGCCTTGCCTGGGCTGCGCACCAGGGCGGGCTCAAGATGGCACCCGCGTTCCTTTTTTTTCACTATCTTTCAAAACGGAAATTTTAAAATCTCATTTTTTTTTGCCTTTTTCTGGAAATTAGTGAAGGCAGCGCATCAAAGGTGCGCACCTCGCTGCCCACCACGGTGCGCAACGCCGGTGGGCACCCGGGAGTGCTTCGAAGTGTGCTCCAAGGTGCTGCGTGCACGTTGTCGGAGCCCGGTTTGCCCCGGGTGCGCACCTCGCGTGCACCTTCGTCGGGGTGGGCACCTTGGCTGGGTTTGCCCCGGCTGCGCTCCGAAGCGGGGTTATTGGAGCGCCGCCTCTTTTTTTGTCGGAGCGTTTGGTGGGGTTTCTCGCATTGGCTCTTCCGAGGCCCGGTTGCCACCCTGGCGCGCACGAAGTCGGAAGTAGGGTTAATTGCCCGGGTGCGCACCTTTGCCAGGGTGGGCACCTTACCTGGGCTGCGCACCAGGGCGGGCTCAAGATGGCACGCGCGTTCCGTTTTTTTCACTATCTTTCAAAACGGAAATTTTAAAATCTCCTTTTTTTTTTGCCTTTTCTGGAAATTAGTGAAGGCAGCGCATCAAAGGTGCGCACCTCGCTGCCCACCTTGGTGTGCTCTGAGGTGCGCACCCGGGAGCGCTACGAAGTGTGCTCCAAGGTGCGGCGTGCACGTTGTCGGAGCCCGGTTTGCCCCGGGTGCGCACCTCGCCTGCACCTTGGCCGGGGTGGGCACCTTGGCTGGGTTTGCCCAGGGTGCGCTCCGAAGCGGGGTTACTGGAGCGCCCCCTCTTTTTTTGTCAGAGCGTTTGGTGGGGTTTCTCGCATTGGCTCTTCCCAGGCCCGGTTGTTGGGTGCGCTCCCACCCTGGCGCGCGCGAAGTTGGAAGTTGGGTTAATTGCCCGGGCGCGCACCTTCGCCAGGGTGGGCACCTTGGTGCGCACACCTTGGCTGGGCTGCGCACCAGGGCGGGCTCAAGATGGCACCAGCATTCCCTTTTTCTCACTATCTTTCAAAACGGAAATTTTAAAATCTCGTTTTTTTTTTGCCTTTTATGGAAATTAGTGAAGGCATCGCATCAAAGGTGCGCACCTCGCTGCCCACCTTGGTGTGCTCCGAGGTGCCCACCACGGTGCGCAACGCCGGTGCGAACCCGGGAGCGCCCCGATGTGTGCTCCAAGGTGCGGCGTGCACGAAGTCGGACCCCGGTTTGCCCCGGGTGCGCACCTCGCGTGCACCTTGGTGCGCACACCTTGGCTGGGTTGCGCGGCCTGGTGGGCACCATGGTGCGCACCAAGGAGCGCTCCGAAGTGTGCTCCAAGGTGCGGCGTGCACGAAGTCGGAGCCCGGTTTGCCCCGGGTACGCACCTCGCGTGCACCTTCGCCGGGGTGGGCACCTCGGCTGGGTTGCGCGCCCTGGTGCGCACCAAGGAGCGCTCCGAAGTGTGCTCCAAGGTGCGGCGTGCACGAAGTCGGAGCCCGGTTTGCCCCGGGTGCGCACCTCGCGTGCACCTTCGGCGGGGTTGCGCGCCCTGGTGGGCACCATGGTGCGCACCAAGGAGCGCTCCGAAGTGTGCTCCAAGGTGCGGCGTGCACGAAGTCGGAGCCCGGTTTGCCCCGGGTGCGCACCTCGCGTGCACCTTCGGCGGGGTTGCGCGCCCTGGTGGGCACCATGGTGCGCACCAAGGAGCGCTCCGAAGTGTGCTCCAAGGTGCGGCGTGCACGAAGTCGGAGCCCGGTTTGCCCCGGGTGCGCACCTCGCGTGCACCTTCGCCGCGGTGGGCACCATGGCGTGCACGAAGTCGGAGCCCGGTTTGCCCCGGGTGCGCACCTCGCGTGCACCTTCGCCGGGGTGGGCACCTCGGCTGGGTTGCGCGCCCTGGTGCGCACCAAGGAGCGCTCCGAAGTGTGCTCCAAGGTGCGGCGTGCACGAAGTCGGAGCCCGGTTTGCCCCGGGTGCGCACCTCGCGTGCACCTTCGCCAGGGTGGGCACCTCGGTGCGCACACCTTCTCAATGTTTTCTTGCCTTTTCTGGAAATTGGTGAAGGCAGCGCATCAAAGGTGCGCACCTCGGTGTGCTCCGAGGTGCGAACCCGAGAGCGCTCCGAGGTGCCCACGAAGTCGAAAGTCGGGTTAATTGCATTGTTTTCCCCGGGTGCGCTCCGAGGTGCGCAACATCGGCGCGCACCAAGGAGGGCTCCGAAGTGTGCTCCAAGGTGCGCACGATGGCGTGCACCTCTGGTGCGCACGATTCGGAGCTCGGTTTGACCGGGGTGCGCACACCTTGGCTGGGTTGCGCACCTTTTGTGCGCTCCAAGGTGCGCACGAAGTCGGAGCTCGGTTTGCCCCGGGTGCGCACCTTCGCCAGGGTGCGCACCTTGATGCGCACGCCTTGGCTGGGCTGCGCACCTTGGTGGGCGCCATGGTGCGCACCTTTCGTGCGCTCCAAGGTGCGCACGAAGTCGGAGCTCGGTTTGCCCCGGGTGCGCACCTTGGTGGGCGCCATGGTGCACTCCGAGGTGCCCAAGATTGGTGCGCACCAAGGAGCGCTCCGAAGTGCGCTCCAAGGTGCGCGCGAAGTCGAAAGTTGGGTTAATTGTCCGGTTTGCCTCGGGTGCGCACCTTGCGTGCACCTTCGCCAGGGTGGGCGCCTTGGTGCGCACACCTTGGCTGGGCTGCGCACACCTTGGCACCCGCGTTTCCTTCATTTTAAATTTTTTTTTTTTACAATCTCTCAAGTGGGAAATTCTATAATCTCAACTTTTTTTGCCTTTTCAGGAAACTTTTGAATGGAGCGCATCATTGGTGCGCTCCGAAGTGTGCTCCAAAGCTCTCTCCAGCTGCGTGCACCTGCCCCGGCCGCGCACCCGGCCCCGCCCAGCTTCGCTCACCTGTCCCGGGCGTCTGGTGCGGAACCTTAGAGTAAGAAACATCACCGTGCACCTTGGCCAACGTGCGCGACTCGACCGAGCGCGCACTGGCCGAGGTGCACACCGATTTCACCTGGGTGCGCGCGCAGCACCTCGGGCGCACCGGGGTGCGCGCACAACGCCCGGGTTGCACCGTGGCCTGTGTGCTCGGGGCGCCTCGGGTGCGCGCTCGGTGTCGCCCCCGCGCGCGCGGTAGTGCGGGCAGCGCACCCCGGCCCGGCCCGGCCCCGACGAGAACGCAAACGGGCAAAAGGTTTATTCAAATAGCATTGCGATGCCCGGCGAAAAACTAAAAAAGGGTGCAACACCGGGACTTCCCGGGAGGTCACCCATCCCAGTACTACTCCGGCCCAAGCGCGCTTAACTGCGGAGTTCTGATGGGATCCGGTGCACTAACGCTGGTATGATCGCACCCGTTATGAGCTTGTCGCAGTGTGTACTTAGCAAACCGCGACCCACGTGCGAATCCACCCCGGCCACCCACCCCCGTCGAGGTGCACACCCTCCCTCGCGAAGTGCGCCCCGTTCGCCAAGTGTGAGCCCTGCCCGGGTGCGCGCACCTTGCTAGGGCGTCGGGTGTGCACCCGGCCCGGCCTACGTGCGTGCACCTGTAGGGGGCGTCGTGTGCGTGCAGTGTCCCGTCTGCAACGCGGTGCCCACACACCACCTCGGGCGCAACGACCTGCGCTCACATGTGGGCCGAGTGCACCTTGGTGCATGTTCGGGGCGCCTCGGGTGCACGCTCGATCTTGCCCCGGTGCACCAAGGCGCTCGGTTTGCCCCGGGTGCGCACTTGGTGCAAGGTGGGCACCCAAAATAGGGATCAAGCACCAAAACACAAGTTTCGGGATGCAAAATGGGACCCAAGGACCACAAATGCGTTCCAAGACCCATGATGGGTCCACGAGAACAAAAATGTGTTCCGAGACTTAATAAACAAATATTGGGTTTTAGGAGAAGAAACATGCTCTGATGCCCAAAACGAGAATCGACCCCGAAAAGGCCACAGGCCAAAAGTGGGATGCGAGACAAAAAAAAATGGGACCCGAGGACCAAAATTGGGTTCCCAGGTCGAAGACAGGGCAACCGGACAAGAAACGACCTCTAAGGCTCGAAATGAGTCCCGACGACTAAAACTTGACAAGAAGCACCCATCAGGCACCCAACTCGACACCCATGGGATGCCGACCCACCCGGGCTTCCACCTAGCACACCTTGGCACCCACCCACCCTCGCACCCAACCTCGCACCCAACTTAGCACCTTTGAACCCACATTGGCACTCACCCTGACCCTGGCACCTTGGAACCCACATTGGCACTCACCTTGACCCTGGCACCCACCTTTGCACTCACCTTGGGACCCACCCTGGCTCCCACCTCGGCACCCACCCAGACACCCACCTTGGTTCCTTGGCACCCACCTTGGATCCTTGGCACCCACCCCGACACCCACCTTGGCACGCAACTTGGCTACTTGCCACCCACCTTGGCTCCTTGACGCCCACCCCGACAACCACCCCGTGACCTACCCTGGCTAGGGTTGGTGCACACCCACCCTGGTGCCCACCTTGGCACCCACCCTATGACCCACCTTGGCACGCACCTTAGTACCCACCCCGTTACCCACCCTAGGACCCACCCCGTGACCCACCTTGGCCAGGGTGGGTGCCTTGGTGCGCACAACTTGCCTGGGCTGCACACCAGGGCGGGCTCAAGATGGCACCCGCGTTCCGTTTTTTTCACTATCTTTCAAAACGGAAATTTTAAAATCTCATTTTTTTCTTTTTTTTGCCTTTTCTGGAAATTAGTGAAGGCAGCGCATCAAAGGTGCGCAATGCTGGTGCGAACCCGGGAGCGCTCCGATGTGTGCTCCAAGGTGCGGCGTGCACGAAGTCCGAGCCCGGTTTGCCCCGGGTGCGCACCTCGCGTGCACCTTCGCCGGGGTGAGCACCTTGGCTGGGTTGCGCGCCCTGGTGCGTACCAAGGAGCGCTCTGAAGTGTGCTCCAAGGTGCGGCGTGCACGAAGTCGGAGCCCGGTTTGCCCCGGGTGTGCACCTCGGGTGCGCACCTCGCGTGCACCTTCGCTGCGGTGGGCACCTTGGCTGGGTTGCGCGCCTTGGTGGGCACCATGCAGTGCACGAAGTCGGAGCCCGGTTTGCCCCGGGCGCGCACCTCCGCCAGGGTGGGCACCTTGGTGCGCACAACTTGCCTGGGCTGCGCATCAGGAAGGGCTCAAGATGGCACCCGCGTTCCGTTTTTTTCACTATCTTTCAGAACGGAAATTTTAAAATATCGTTTTTTTTTGCCTTTTCTGGAAATTAGTGAAGGCAGCGCATCAAAGGTGCGCAACGCTGGTGCGAACCTGGGAGCGCTCCGATGTGTGCTCCAAGGTGCGGCGTGCACGAAGTCGGAGCCCGGTTTGCCTCGGGTGCGCCCTGGTGGGCACCATGGTGCGCACCAAGGAGCGCTCCGAAGTGTGCTCCAAGGTGCGGCCTGCACGAAGTCGGAGCCCGGTTTGCCCCGGGTGTGCACCTCGGGTGGGCACCTTGGTGCGCATGCCTTGCCTGGGCTGCGCACCAGGGCGGGCTCAAGATGGCACCCGCGTTCCTTTTTTTTCACTATCTTTCAAAACGGAAATTTTAAAATCTCATTTTTTTTTGCCTTTTTCTGGAAATTAGTGAAGGCAGCGCATCAAAGGTGCGCACCTCGCTGCCCACCACGGTGCGCAACGCCGGTGGGCACCCGGGAGTGCTTCGAAGTGTGCTCCAAGGTGCTGCGTGCACGTTGTCGGAGCCCGGTTTGCCCCGGGTGCGCACCTCGCGTGCACCTTCGTCGGGGTGGGCACCTTGGCTTGGTTTGCCCCGGCTGCGCTCCGAAGCGGGGTTATTGGAGCGCCGCCTCTTTTTTTGTCGGAGCGTTTGGTGGGGTTTCTCGCATTGGCTCTTCCGAGGCCCGGTTGCCACCCTGGCGCGCACGAAGTCGGAAGTAGGGTTAATTGCCCGGGTGCGCACCTTTGCCAGGGTGGCACCTTACCTGGGCTGCGCACCAGGGCGGGCTCAAGATGGCACGCGCGTTCCGTTTTTTTCACTATCTTTCAAAACGGAAATTTTAAAATCTCCTTTTTTTTTTGCCTTTTCTGGAAATTAGTGAAGGCAGCGCATCAAAGGTGCGCACCTCGCTGCCCACCTTGGTGTGCTCTGAGGTGCGCACCCGGGAGCGCTACGAAGTGTGCTCCAAGGTGCGGCGTGCACGTTGTCGGAGCCCGGTTTGCCCCGGGTGCGCACCTCGCCTGCACCTTGGCCGGGGTGGGCACCTTGGCTGGGTTTGCCCAGGGTGCGCTCCGAAGCGGGGTTACTGGAGCGCCCCCTCTTTTTTTGTCAGAGAGTTTGGTGGGGTTTCTCGCATTGGCTCTTCCCAGGCCCGGTTGTTGGGTGCGCTCCCACCCTGGCGCGCGCGAAGTTGGAAGTTGGGTTAATTGCCCGGGCGCGCACCTTCGCCAGGGTGGGCACCTTGGTGCGCAAACCTTGGCTGGGCTGCGCACCAGGGCGGGCTCAAGATGGCACCAGCATTCCCTTTTTCTCACTATCTTTCAAAACGGAAATTTTAAAATCTCGTTTTTTTTTTGCCTTTTATGGAAATTAGTGAAGGCATCGCATCAAAGGTGCGCACCTCGCTGCCCACCTTGGTGTGCTCCGAGGTGCCCACCACGGTGCGCAACGCCGGTGCGAACCCGGGAGCGCCCCGATGTGTGCTCCAAGGTGCGGCGTGCACGAAGTCGGACCCCGGTTTGCCCCGGGTGCGCACCTCGCGTGCACCTTGGTGCGCACACCTTGGCTGGGTTGCGCGGCCTGGTGGGCACCATGGTGCGCACCAAGGAGCGCTCCGAAGTGTGCTCCAAGGTGCGGCGTGCACGAAGTCGGAGCCCGGTTTGCCCCGGGTGCGCACCTTCGCCGCGGTGGGCACCATGGCGTGCACGAAGTCGGAGCCCGGTTTGCCCCGGGTGCGCACCTCGCGTGCACCTTCGCCGGGGTGGGCACCTCGGCTGGGTTGCGCGCCCTGGTGCGCACCAAGGAGCGCTCTGAAGTGTGCTCCAAGGTGCGGCGTGCACGAAGTCGGAGCCCGGTTTGCCCCGGGTGTGCACCTCGGGTGCGCACCTCGCGTGCACCTTCGCTGCGGTGGGCACCTTGGCTGGGTTGCGCGCCTTGGTGGGCACCATGCAGTGCACGAAGTCGGAGCCCGGATTGCCCCGGGCGCGCACCTCCGCCAGGGTGGGCACCTTGGTGCGCACAACTTGCCTGGGCTGCGCACCAGGAAGGGCTCAAGATGGCACCCGCGTTCCGTTTTTTTCACTATCTTTCAGAACGGAAATTTTAAAATCTCGTTTTTTTTTGCCTTTTCTGGAAATTAGTGAAGGCAGCGCATCAAAGGTGCGCAACGCTGGTGCGAACCTGGGAGCGCTCCGATGTGTGCTCCAAGGTGCGGCGTGCACGAAGTCGGACCCCGGTTTGCCCCGGGTGCGCACCTCGCGTGCACCTTGGTGCGCACACCTTGGCTGGGTTGCGCGCCCTGGTGGGCACCATGGTGCGCACCAAGGAGCGCTCCGAAGTGTGCTCCAAGGTGCGGCGTGCACGAAGTCGGAGCCCGGTTTGCCCCGGGTGCGCACCTCGCGTGCACCTTCGCCGCGGTGGGCACCATGGCGTGCACGAAGTCGGAGCCCGGTTTGCCCCGGGTGCGCACCTCGCGTGCACCTTCGCCGGGGTGGGCACCTTGGTGTGCAGACCTTGGCTGGGTTGCGCGCCCTGGTGGGCACCATGGTGCGCACCAAGGAGCGCTCCGAAGTGTGCTCCAAGGTGCGGCCTGCACGAAGTCGGAGCCCGGTTTGCCCCGGGTGTGCACCTCGGGTG
The DNA here is from genome assembly GCF_030272615.1 of Cryptomeria japonica. Lineage (NCBI taxonomy): Eukaryota > Viridiplantae > Streptophyta > Pinopsida > Cupressales > Cupressaceae > Cryptomeria > Cryptomeria japonica. The sequence continues at coordinate 976,510 of NW_026728846.1, read as the reverse complement.
GGCACCTTGGTGCGCATGCCTTGCCTGGGCTGCGCACCAGGGCGGGCTCAAGATGGCACCCGCGTTCCTTTTTTTTCACTATCTTTCAAAACGGAAATTTTAAAATCTCATTTTTTTTGCCTTTTTCTGGAAATTAGTGAAGGCAGCGCATCAAAGGTGCGCACCTCGCTGCCCACCACGGTGCGCAACGCCGGTGGGCACCCGGGAGTGCTTCGAAGTGTGCTCCAAGGTGCTGCGTGCACGTTGTCGGAGCCCGGTTTGCCCCGGGTGCGCACCTCGCGTGCACCTTCGTCGGGGTGGGCACCTTGGCTGGGTTTGCCCCGGCTGCGCTCCGAAGCGGGGTTATTGGAGCGCCGCCTCTTTTTTTGTCGGAGCGTTTGGTGGGGTTTCTCGCATTGGCTCTTCCGAGGCCCGGTTGCCACCCTGGCGCGCACGAAGTCGGAAGTAGGGTTAATTGCCCGGGTGCGCACCTTTGCCAGGGTGGGCACCTTACCTGGGCTGCGCACCAGGGCGGGCTCAAGATGGCACGCGCGTTCCGTTTTTTTCACTATCTTTCAAAACGGAAATTTTAAAATCTCCTTTTTTTTTTGCCTTTTCTGGAAATTAGTGAAGGCAGCGCATCAAAGGTGCGCACCTCGCTGCCCACCTTGGTGTGCTCTGAGGTGCGCACCCGGGAGCGCTACGAAGTGTGCTCCAAGGTGCGGCGTGCACGTTGTCGGAGCCCGGTTTGCCCCGGGTGCGCACCTCGCCTGCACCTTGGCCGGGGTGGGCACCTTGGCTGGGTTTGCCCAGGGTGCGCTCCGAAGCGGGGTTACTGGAGCGCCCCCTCTTTTTTTGTCAGAGCGTTTGGTGGGGTTTCTCGCATTGGCTCTTCCCAGGCCCGGTTGTTGGGTGCGCTCCCACCCTGGCGCGCGCGAAGTTGGAAGTTGGATTAATTGCCCGGGCGCGCACCTTCGCCAGGGTGGGCACCTTGGTGCGCACACCTTGGCTGGGCTGCGCACCAGGGCGGGCTCAAGATGGCACCAGCATTCCCTTTTTCTCACTATCTTTCAAAACGGAAATTTTAAAATCTCGTTTTTTTTTTGCCTTTTATGGAAATTAGTGAAGGCATCGCATCAAAGGTGCGCACCTCGCTGCCCACCTTGGTGTGCTCCGAGGTGCCCACCACGGTGCGCAACGCCGGTGCGAACCCGGGAGCGCCCCGATGTGTGCTCCAAGGTGCGGCGTGCACGAAGTCGGACCCCGGTTTGCCCCGGGTGCGCACCTCGCGTGCACCTTGGTGCGCACACCTTGGCTGGGTTGCGCGGCCTGGTGGGCACCATGGTGCGCACCAAGGAGCGCTCCGAAGTGTGCTCCAAGGTGCGGCGTGCACGAAGTCGGAGCCCGGTTTGCCCCGGGTACGCACCTCGCGTGCACCTTCGCCGGGGTGGGCACCTCGGCTGGGTTGCGCGCCCTGGTGCGCACCAAGGAGCGCTCCGAAGTGTGCTCCAAGGTGCGGCGTGCACGAAGTCGGAGCCCGGTTTGCCCCGGGTGCGCACCTTCGCCGCGGTGCGCACCATGGCGTGCACGAAGTCGGAGCCCGGTTTGCCCCGGGTGCGCACCTCGCGTGCACCTTCGGCGGGGTTGCGCGCCCTGGTGGGCACCATGGTGCGCACCAAGGAGCGCTCCGAAGTGTGCTCCAAGGTGCGGCGTGCACGAAGTCGGAGCCCGGTTTGCCCCGGGTGCGCACCTCGCGTGCACCTTCGGCGGGGTTGCGCGCCCTGGTGGGCACCATGGTGCGCACCAAGGAGCGCTCCGAAGTGTGCTCCAAGGTGCGGCGTGCACGAAGTCGGAGCCCGGTTTGCCCCGGGTGCGCACCTCGCGTGCACCTTCGCCGCGGTGGGCACCATGGCGTGCACGAAGTCGGAGCCCGGTTTGCCCCGGGTGCGCACCTCGCGTGCACCTTCGCCGGGGTGGGCACCTCGGCTGGGTTGCGCGCCCTGGTGCGCACCAAGGAGCGCTCCGAAGTGTGCTCCAAGGTGCGGCGTGCACGAAGTCGGAGCCCGGTTTGCCCCGGGTGCGCACCTCGCGTGCACCTTCGCCAGGGTGGGCACCTCGGTGCGCACACCTTCTCAATGTTTTCTTGCCTTTTCTGGAAATTGGTGAAGGCAGCGCATCAAAGGTGCGCACCTCGGTGTGCTCCGAGGTGCGAACCCGAGAGCGCTCCGAGGTGCCCACGAAGTCGAAAGTCGGGTTAATTGCATTGTTTTCCCCGGGTGCGCTCCGAGGTGCGCAACATCGGCGCGCACCAAGGAGGGCTCCGAAGTGTGCTCCAAGGTGCGCACGATGGCGTGCACCTCTGGTGCGCACGATTCGGAGCTCGGTTTGACCGGGGTGCGCACACCTTGGCTGGGTTGCGCACCTTTTGTGCGCTCCAAGGTGCGCACGAAGTCGGAGCTCGGTTTGCCCCGGGTGCGCACCTTCGCCAGGGTGCGCACCTTGATGCGCACGCCTTGGCTGGGCTGCGCACCTTGGTGGGCGCCATGGTGCGCACCTTTCGTGCGCTCCAAGGTGCGCACGAAGTCGGAGCTCGGTTTGCCCCGGGTGCGCACCTTGGTGGGCGCCATGGTGCACTCCGAGGTGCCCAAGATTGGTGCGCACCAAGGAGCGCTCCGAAGTGCGCTCCAAGGTGCGCGCGAAGTCGAAAGTTGGGTTAATTGTCCGGTTTGCCTCGGGTGCGCACCTTGCGTGCACCTTCGCCAGGGTGGGCGCCTTGGTGCGCACACCTTGGCTGGGCTGCGCACACCTTGGCACCCGCGTTTCCTTCATTTTAAATTTTTTTTTTTTACAATCTCTCAAGTGGGAAATTCTATAATCTCAACTTTTTTTGCCTTTTCAGGAAACTTTTGAATGGAGCGCATCATTGGTGCGCTCCGAAGTGTGCTCCAAAGCTCTCTCCAGCTGCGTGCACCTGCCCCGGCCGCGCACCCGGCCCCGCCCAGCTTCGCTCACCTGTCCCGGGCGTCTGGTGCGGAACCTTAGAGTAAGAAACATCACCGTGCACCTTGGCCAACGTGCGCGACTCGACCGAGCGCGCACTGGCCGAGGTGCACACCGATTTCACCTGGGTGCGCGCGCAGCACCTCGGGCGCACCGGGGTGCGCGCACAACGCCCGGGTTGCACCGTGGCCTGTGTGCTCGGGGTGCCTCGGGTGCGCGCTCGGTGTCGCCCCCGCGCGCGCGGTAGTGCGGGCAGCGCACCCCGGCCCGGCCCGGCCCCGACGAGAACGCAAACGGGCAAAAGGTTTATTCAAATAGCATTGCGACGCCCGGCGAAAAACTAAAAAAGGGTGCAACACCGGGACTTCCCGGGAGGTCACCCATCCCAGTACTACTCCGGCCCAAGCGCGCTTAACTGCGGAGTTCTGATGGGATCCGGTGCACTAATGCTGGTATGATCGCACCCGTTATGAGCTTGTCGCAGTGTGTACTTAGCAAACCGCGACCCACGTGCGAATCCACCCCGGCCACCCACCCCCGTCGAGGTGCACACCCTCCCTCGCGAAGTGCGCCCCGTTCGCCAAGTGTGAGCCCTGCCCGGGTGCGCGCACCTTGCTAGGGCGTCGGGTGTGCACCCGGCCCGGCCTACGTGCGTGCACCTGGAGGGGGCGTCGTGTGCGTGCAGTGTCCCGTCTGCAACGCGGTGCCCACACACCACCTCGGGCGCAACGACCTGCGCTCACATGTGGGCCGAGTGCACCTTGGTGCATGTTCGGGGCGCCTCGGGTGCACGCTCGATCTTGCCCCGGTGCACCAAGGCGCTCGGTTTGCCCCGGGTGCGCACTTGGTGCAAGGTGGGCACCCAAAATAGGGATCAAGCACCAAAACACAAGTTTCGGGATGCAAAATGGGACCCAAGGACCACAAATGCGTTCCAAGACCCATGATGGGTCCACGAGAACAAAAATGTGTTCCGAGACTTAATAAACAAATATTGGGTTTTAGGAGAAGAAACATGCTCTGATGCCCAAAACGAGAATCGACCCCGAAAAGGCCACAGGCCAAAAGTGGGATGCGAGACAAAAAAAAATGGGACCCGAGGACCAAAATTGGGTTCCCAGGTCGAAGACAGGGCAACCGGACAAGAAACGACCTCTAAGGCTCGAAATGAGTCCCGACGACTAAAACTTGACAAGAAGCACCCATCAGGCACCCAACTCGACACCCATGGGATGCCGACCCACCCGGGCTTCCACCTAGCACACCTTGGCACCCACCCACCCTCGCACCCAACCTCGCACCCAACTTAGCACCTTTGAACCCACATTGGCACTCACCCTGACCCTGGCACCTTGGAACCCACATTGGCACTCACCTTGACCCTGGCACCCACCTTTGCACTCACCTTGGGACCCACCCTGGCTCCCACCTCGGCACCCACCCAGACACCCACCTTGGTTCCTTGGCACCCACCTTGGATCCTTGGCACCCACCCCGACACCCACCTTGGCACGCAACTTGGCTACTTGCCACCCACCTTGGCTCCTTGACGCCCACCCCGACAACCACCCCGTGACCTACCCTGGCTAGGGTTGGTGCACACCCACCCTGGTGCCCACCTTGGCACCCACCCTATGACCCACCTTGGCACGCACCTTAGTACCCACCCCGTTACCCACCCTAGGACCCACCCCGTGACCCACCTTGGCCAGGGTGGGTGCACCCACCCTGGTGCCCACCTTGGCACCCACCCATCCTAGCACCCAGCCTGTGACCGGGCTTGGAACCCAACCTTGCACCCGCACCCGTCTTGGCCAGTGTGGGTGCGCACCCATCCTGGCACCCACGTTGTGACACACCCTTTAACCCACGCACCCTAGCACCCACGTTGGCACCCACCTTGGAACCCAACCTAGCAACTTGGCACCCACCCCGTGACCCACCTTGGCATCCACCATAGCAGTCGCCGACTTGGCACCCACCTCGGCACCCACCTTGACACTTGTGGACCCACCTTGCCACTCACCCTAGCATCGACCCATCCTAGCACCCACCCTGGCACCTTTGCACCCTAGCACTCACCCATCCTAGCACCTAACCTGTGACCCACCTTGACACTCACCCTCGCACCCACCTTGGAACCCAACCTAGCACCCACCCACCCTGACACCAACCCTAGCACCTACCCACCCTTGCACCCACCCTGTGACCCATCTTGGCACCCACCCATCCTACCACTCAACCTATCACCCACCTTCTCACCCACCTTGGCATCCACCTTAGCACCCACCCACACTGGCACCTTGGCACCCACCTCGGGCAAGGTGGGTGCACACCCACCCTGGCACCCAATTTAGAACCCACCGAGCATGTTACCCACCTTGGCACCCACATTGCAGCCCACCCTAGTACCCACCCTATGACCCACATTGGCATCCACACCCTAGCACCCAGGCACCTCGACACCCGCCTTGACACCCACCCTAGCACTGAACCTGTGACCCACCTTGGAACTCACCCTAGAACCCACCCACCCTGTGAACCACCTTGGCATCCACCTTAGCACCCACCCACCTTGGCACCCACTCTAGCACTCACCCATCCTAACACCCAACTTGTTACCCACCTTGGCACCCGCCCTCGCGTCCACCTTGAAACCCACCCTAGCACCCACCCACGCAGGAGCCCACCTTGGCACCCAACCTAACACCCACGCATCCTGGCACCCAACTTGTGACCCACCTTGGAACCCACCCTAGTACCCACCTTTGAACCCACTATATCACCAACCCACCTTGGCACCCACCCTATGACCCTCTTTGGAATCCACCCTAGCACGCACCCACCCTGGCACCCACCATGGAGCGCACCCTAGCACCCACCCACCTCGGCACGCACCTCAACACCCACCTTGGTGTGCGCACTGCGCCAACCTCTCAAAGACCCTATGTGGTGCGCTCCAAAGTGTACACCTTTGGTGCGCTCCAAGGTGCGCACCTTTGGTGCACACCGAGGTGCACACCAAAGTGTGCACCGAGGTGAGCACCAAAGTGCACTCCAGGGTGCACACCAAGGCGTGCACCTTTGGTGCGGTCAATGCAAACGAATTCGGAAGTTGGGGTCGATGTCCTAATCGCTGCTGCAGACTACACGTATGAGAATCGGACAAATAGCTTTATATAGGGGAGGTGTTGCGTTTGATGGGTCGACTCCCCTGGTTGTGTGCACTGCACCAACTTCAAAGACCCTGTCTTGTTTAAGAAGTCAAAAGTTGGGGTGGATGTCCTAATCATTGCTGCAGTCTACGCATGTATGAGAATCAGACAAATAGCTTATATAGGGGAGGTGTTGCATTCGGTGGGTTGACTCCCCTGGTTGTGCGCACTGCGCCAACCTCAAAGACCCCGCATAGCAGAAGAAGTCGGAAGTCGGATTTTGGTGAGCACCAAGGCGTGCACCTTTGGTGCGGTCAACGCAGACGAATTCAGAAGTTGGGGTGGATGTCCTAATCGTTGTTGCAGGCTACACATGTATGAGAATCAGACAAATAGCTTATATAGGGGAGGTGTTGGGTTTGATGGGTCAACTCCCTTGGTTGTGCGCATTACGCCAACCTCAAAGACCTTGTTTTCGTTAAGAAGTCAAAAGTTGGGGTCAATGTCCTAATGGCTCCTGCAGGCTACACATGTATGAGAATCAGACAAATAGCTTATATAGGGGAGGTGTTGGGTTTGATGGGTCGACTCCCCTGGTTGTGCGCATTACGTCAACCTCAAAGACCTTGTTTTCGTTAAGAAGTCAAAAGTTGGGGTCGATGTCCTAATTGCTCCTGTAGACTACACATGTATGAGAATCAGACAAATAGCTTATATAGGGGAGGTGTTGGGTTTGATGGGTTGACTCCCCTAGTTGTTCGCATTACACCAACCTCAAAGACCTTGTTTTCGTTTAGAAGCCGAAAGTTGGGGTCGATGTCCTAATTGCTCCTGCAGGCTACGCATGTATGAGAATCAGACAAATAGCTTATATAGGGGAGGTGTTGGGTTTGATGGGTCGACTCCCCTGGTTGTGCGCATTGCGCCAACCTCAAAGACCCTGCATTGCGGATGAAGTCGAAAGTCAGAGTTTGGTGTGCTACAAGGTGTGGTCGAAGGTGCTCACCTAGGTGTGCACCTTTGGAGCACAGGAAAAGTGCCCTCCAAAAGTGCGCACCTTTGGAGTGCACAAAAGTGCCCTCCAAAAGTGCGCACCTTTGGAGCGCAGAAAAGTGCCCTCCAAAAAGTGCCCTCCAAAAGTGCGCACCTTTGGAGCGCAGAAAAGTGCCCTCCAAAAAGTGCCCTCCAAAAGTGCGCACCTTTGGAGCGCAGAAAAGTGCCCTCCAAAAAGTGCCCTCCAAAAGTGCGCACCTTTGGAGCGCAGAAAAGTGCCCTCCAAAAAGTGCCCTCCAAAAGTGCGCACCTTTGGAGCGCAGAAAAGTGCCCTCCAAAAAGTGCCCTCCAAAAGTGCGCACCTTTGGAGCGCAGAAAAGTGCCCTCCAAAAAGTGCCCTCCAAAAGTGCGCACCTTTGGAGCGCAGAAAAGTGCCCTCCAAAAAGTGCCCTCCAAAAGTGCGCACCTTTGGAGCGCAGAAAAGTGCCCTCCAAAAAGTGCCCTCCAAAAGTGCGCACCTTTGGAGCGCAGAAAAGTGCCCTCCAAAAAGTGCCCTCCAAAAGTGCGCACCTTTGGAGCGCAGAAAAGTGCCCTCCAAAAGTGCGCACTTTTGGTGCGCACCAAGGCGCTGGTTCGGTCGTTGCAGGCGAGTTCGGAAGTTGGGGTCGATGTCCTGAGCGGAGGTGCAAACTACACAGGTGTCGGAATCGGACAAATAGCTTATATAGGGGAGGTGTATGCTTCGATGGGTCGACTCCCCAGGTTGAGCGCACCGCGCCAACCTCAAAGACCCTACGGTATGGATGAAGTCGGAAGTTGGGTCCGATGACCGATTCGATTAGTAGGTATGCTCATGAGGTCGGAATTTGGGTCCGATGACCTGCCATGTGCAGGAAGGCGAATGTTGACACTGTGCGTTGCAAGGTGCACACCAAGGCGCTGGTGCGGTCTTTTTAGTCGAGTTCGGAAGTTGGGGTCGATGTCCTGATCGGAGGTGCAAGCTACACAGGTGTGGGAATCGGACAAATAGCTTATATAGGGGAGGTGTATGCTTCGTTGGGTCGACTCCCCGGGTTGAGCGCACCGCGCCAACCTCAAAGACCCTACGGTATGGATGAAGTCGGAAGTTGGGTCCGATGACCGATTCGATATGTAGGCATACTCGCGAGGTCGGAATTTGGGTCCGATGACCTGCCACGTGCAGGAAGGCGAATGTTGGCACTGTGCGTTGCAAGGTGCGCACCAAGGCGCTGGTTCGGTCGTTGGAGGCGAGTTCGGAAGTTGGGGTCGATGTCTTGATCGGAGGTGCAAACTACACAGGTGTGGGAATCGGACAAATAGCTTATATAGGGGAGGTGTATGCTTCGTTGGGTCGACTCCCCGGGTTGAGCGCACCGCGCCAACCTCAAAGACCCTACGGTATGGATGAAGTCGGAAGTTGGGTCCGATGACCGATTCGATATGTAGGCATACTCGCGAGGTCGGAATTTGGGTCCGATGACCTGCCATGTGCAGGAAGGCGAATGTTGGGACTGTGCGTCGCAAGGTGCGCACCAAGGCGCTGGTGCCGTCGTTGCAGTCGAGTTCGGAAGTTGGGGTCGATGTCCTGGTCAGAGGTGCAAACTACACAGGTGTGGGAATCGGACAAATAGCTTATATAGGGGAGGTGTATGCTTCGATGGGTCGACTCCCTGGGTTGAGCGCACCGCGCCAACCTCAAAGACCCTACAGTATGGATGAAGTCGGAAGTTGGGTCCGATGACCGATTCGATACGTAGGCATATTGGCGAGGTCTGAATTTGTGTCCGATGACCTGCCATGCGCAGGAAGGCGGAATTTGGGTCCGATGACCGAGTTGATGGCGTGCCATGCGCAGAAAGGCGGAATTTGGGTCCGATGACCGAGTTGATGTTGATGGCCCGCCATGCACAGGAAGGCGGAATTTGGGTCCGATGACCGATTTGAAGGCGTGCCATACGCAAAAAGGCGGAGTTTGGGTCCGATGACCGAGTTGATATTGATGGCCCGCCATGCGCAGGAAGGCGGAATTTGGGTCCGATGACCTGACATACGCATGGAGTCCGACTCGGGGGCCGATGTTCGATTCGATGACTTGCATTGTGGGTAAAGTCGGAAGTTGTGGTCTTTGACCCGATTCGATGACCAGACTTCGGCTGCTTGAGAATCGGACAAATAACTTATATAGGGGAGGTAGTGTTCTCGAGCATCCTCCCCCCGTGCCCGTTTATGTCGATTGATGCTGGTGCTCGACTGGTTGGAGCGCTCGGATGCAAAAATCTTGCACCAGGATTTATCGATTGTGATGGACACGGCAAGTCTCCTGATTGCTATGCAGGAGCTCATCGTGAATCTCTATGCGGCCTTGGTATGGACTCGACCTGCGGAATGGTTCGGCAATGGTAGTCGCTCCAACACGTCCTTGCAATGGCCACAGAGGTGATTCGACTAGAGCTCCAGTCTAGCTTTTGGGTTGCTTGGCGGACTGGTATAGCCGCGATCGAGTTCCGGCCATGAACGTTTTAGATAGCTCTTGGGCTTTCTGGGACGGAAGTCGGAAGTTTGGGCTGTTGTCCGATTTGATGACCATTCTTCGGATGTGTGAGAATCGGACAAATAACTTATATAGGGGACTGTGTTGTCTCACGCAGCCCCCTCCGTGCCCCTCTATCTCGACCGATGTTGGTGCTTGAAAGGGTTGGGATCGCTCGGATTTATAAACGTGCACCACCATTTGTCGAGTGTGAGGGACGCGGCAGGTCTCCTAAATGCTATGCGGGCGCTCTCTGAGAATCTCTATCCGGCCTCGACACAGACTAGTCTTGCTGAATGGTTTGGCACTGGTAGTCGATCCAACACGTCGTTGTTGTGGCCGCCTAGGCGATTCGATTCGAGCCCCCGTCTAGCTTTTGGGTTGCTTGGCGGATTTTGCCCTATCCGCAAGTGAGCTCGGTCCCTAAACGTTCGAGAAACCCGATTGCTATGCGCCGACTCTCTTTCTTGCGAGCCTCCATCTAGCTTTTGGGTCTCTACGGAACGGAAGTCGGAATCTGGGACCGTTGTTTGATTCGACGAGGCAGACTACGGTTGTGCGAGAATCGGACAAATAACTTATATAGGGGAGGTGTTGACTGGAGCATTCTCCCCCGTGCCCCTCTAACTCGACCAATGCTGGCGCTCGAACGGTGGTAGCGCTCGGATTTTCATTGAGCGCCAGCATTGGTCGATTTAGAGGGGCATGCGAGATTCCCGAATGCTATGCGAGGGCTCTAACGGAAATGTCTATTGGTTTCGGTATGGATGCAATTGCGAGTGGTTCGGCAAAGGTAGTCGTTCCGATGCGTCCATGTCGTGGCCAAATCGATAATTCGATTTGAGCCCTCGTATAGCATTTGGGTCTCTCGATGTGATTCCGCATTCCAGTCCCTTTGGGCACTGCTTGAGCCGCATCCCAGGGGGTTCCCTTCCCAATAATCTGCCTCGCAACCCGATTGCTATGCGGTGAGGCTCCTCGGCCGCCTCGGAACTATCTGTGTATCAGACGCATCGCGGGATAAGGGGTTGGCAACGGTAGTCGCCCCAAGCGCGTCCGATGCTTGGACCATTCCGAGGCGGCCCTGAAGCCTCTTCCGTCTAGCCGTTGGGTCCTTCTCGCCGCATCCCTCGCCTCGCACCCCGATTGCTATGCGGTGAGGCTCCTCGGCCGCCTCGGAACTATCTGTGTATCGGACGCGTCGCGGGATAAGGGGTTGTCACTGGTAGTCGCCCCAAGCGCGTCCGATGCTTGGACCATTCCGAGGCGGCCCTGAAGCCTCTTCCGTCTAGCCGTTGGGTCCTTCTCGCCGCATCCCTCGCCTCGCACCCCGATTGCTATGCGGTGAGGCTCCTCGGCCGCCTCGGAACTATCTGTGTATCGGACGCGTCGCGGGATAAGGGGTTGTCATTGGTAGTCGCCCCAAGCGCGTCCGATGCTTGGACCATTCCGAGGCGGCCCTGAAGCCTCTTCCGTCTAGCCGTTGGGTCCTTCTCGCCGCATCCCTCGCCTCGCACCCCGATTGCTATGCGGTGAGGCTCCTCGGCCGCCTCGGAACTATCTGTGTATCGGACGCGTCGCGGGATAAGGGGTTGTCACTGGTAGTCGCCCCAAGCGCGTCCGATGCTTGGACCATTCCGAGGCGGCCCTGAAGCCTCTTCCGTCTAGCCGTTGGGTCCTTCTCGCCGCATCCCTCGCCTCGCACCCCGATTGCTATGCGGTGAGGCTCCTCGGCCGCCTCGGAACTATCTGTGTATCGGACGCGTCGCGGGATAAGGGGTTGTCACTGGTAGTCGCCCCAAGCGCGTTCGATGCTTGGACCATTCCGAGGCGGCCCTGAAGCCTCTTCCGTCTAGCCGTTGGGTCCTTCTCGCCGCATCCCTCGCCTCGCACCCCGATTGCTATGCGGTGAGGCTCCTCGGCCGCCTTGGAACTATCTGTGTATCGGACGCGTCGCGGGATAAGGGGTTGTCACTGGTAGTCGCCCCAAGCGCATCCGATGCTTGGACCATTCCGAGGCGGACCCGAAGCCTCTTCCGTCTAGCCGTTGGGTCCTTCTCGCCGCATCCTTCGCCTCGCACCCCGATTGCTATGCGGTGAGGCTCCTCGGCCGCCTCGGAACTATCTGTGTATCGGACGCGTCGCGGGATAAGGGGTTGTCACTGGTAGTCGCCCCAAGCGCGTCCGATGCTTGGACCATTCCGAGGCGGACCCGAAGCCTCTTCCGTCTAGCCGTTGGGTCCTTCTCGCCGCATCCCTCGCCTCGCACCCCGATTGCTATGCGGTGAGGCTCCTCGGCCGCCTTGGAACTATCTGTGTATCGGACGCGTCGCGGGATAAGGGGTTGTCACTGGTAGTCGCCCCAAGCGCGTCCGATGCTTGGACCATTCCGAGGCGGACCCGAAGCCTCTTCCGTCTAGCCGTTGGGTCCTTCTCGCCGCATCCCTCGCCTCGCACCCCGATTGCTATGCGGTGAGGCTCCTCGGCCGCCTTGGAACTATCTGTGTATCGGACGCGTCGCGGGATAAGGGGTTGTCACTGGTAGTCGCCCCAAGCGCGTCCGATGCTTGGACCATTCCGAGGCGGACCCGAAGCCTCTTCCGTCTAGCCGTTGGGTCCTTCTCGCCGCATCCCTCGCCTCGCACCCCGATTGCTATGCGGTGAGGCTCCTCGGCCGCCTTGGAACTATCTGTGTATCGGACGCGTCGCGGGATAAGGGGTTGTCACTGGTAGTCGCCCCAAGCGCGTCCGATGCTTGGACCATTCCGAGGCGGCCCCGAAGCCTCTTCCGTCTAGCCGTTGGGTCCTTCTCGCCGCATCCCTCGCCTCGCACCCCGATTGCTATGCGGTGAGGCTCCTCGGCCGCCTTGGAACTATCTGTGTATCGGACGCGTCGCGGGATAAGGGGTTGTCACTGGTAGTCGCCCCAAGCGCGTCCGATGCTTGGACCATTCCGAGGCGGCCCCGAAGCCTCTTCCGTGTAGCCGTTGGGTCCTTCTCGCCGCATCCCTCGCCTCGCACCCCGATTGCTATGCGGTGAGGCTCCTCGGCTGCCTTGGAACTATCTGTGTATCGGACGCGTCGCGGGATAAGGGGTTGTCACTGGTAGTCGCCCCAAGCGCGTCCGATGCTTGGACCATTCCGAGGCGGACCTGAAGCCTCTTCCCTCTAGCCGTTGGGGCTTTCTCGCCGCATCCCTCGCCTCGCACCCTGATTGCTATGCTGTGAGGCTCCTCGGCCGCCTTGGAACTATCTGTGTATCGGACGCATCGCGGGATAAGGGGTTGGCAGTGGTAGTCGCCCCAAGCGCATCCGATGCTTGGACCATTCCGAGGCGGCCCTGCAGCCTCTTCCGTCTAGCCGTTGGGGCCATCTCGCCGCATCCCCCACCTCGCACCACGATTGCTATGCGGTGAGGCTCCTTGGCCGCCTCGGAACTATCTGTGTATCGGACGCATCGCGGGATAAGGGGTTGTCACTGGTAGTCGCCCCAAGCGCGTCCGATGCTTGGACTATTCCGAGGCGGCCCTGCAGCCTCTTCCGTCTAGCCGTTGGGGCCATCTCGCTGCATCCCCCACCTCCTCGGCCGCCTCGGAACTATCTGTGTATCGGACGCATCGCGGGATAAGGGGTTGGCAGTGGTAGTCGCCCCAAGCGCGTCCGATGCTTGGACTATTCCGAGGCAGCCCTGCAGCCTCTTCCGTCTAGCCTTTGGGGCCATCTCGCCGCATCCCTCGCCTCGCACCCCGATTGCTATGCGGTGAGGCTCCTCGGCCGCCTGGGAACTATCTTCGTATCGGACGCATCGCGGGATAAGGGGTTGTCACTGGTAGTCGCCCCAAGCGCGTCCGATGCTTGGACTATTCCGAGGCGGCCCTGTGGCCTCTTCCGTCTAGCCGTTGGGGCCATCTCGCCGCATCCCCCACCTCGCACCCCGATTGCTATGCGGTGAGGCTCTTCGGCCGCCTTGGAACTATCTTCGTATCGGACGCATCGCGGGATAAGGGGTTGTCACTGGTAGTGGCCCCAAGCGCGTCCGATGCTTGGACTATTCCGAGGCGGCCCTGCAGCCTCTTCCGTCTAGCCGTTGGGGCCATCTCGCCGCATCCCCCACCTCGCACCCCGATTGCTATGCGGTGAGGCTCCTCGGCCGCCTTGGAACTATCTTCGTATCGGACGCATCGCGGGATAAGGGGTTGTCACTGGTAGTCGCCCCAAGCGCGTCCGATGCTTGGACTATTCCGACGCGGCCCTGTGGCCTCTTCCGTCTAGCCGTTGGGGCCATCTCGCCGCATCCCCCACCTCGCACCCCGATTGCTATGCGGTGAGGCTCCTCGGCCGCCTTGGAACCATCTTCGTATCGGACGCATCGCGGGATAGGGGGCTGTCACTGGTAGTCGCCCCAAGCGTGTCCGATGCTTGGACCATTCCTAGGCGGCCCTGAAGCCTCTTCCGTCTAGCCGTTGGGGCCTTCCCGCCCCATCCCTCGCCTCGCACCCCCGATTGCTATGCGGTGAGGCTCCTCGGCCGCCTTGGAACCATCTGTGTATCGGACGCATCGCGGGATAAGGGGTTGGCACTGGCAGTCGCCCCAAGCGCGTCCGATGCTTGGACCATTCCGAGGTGGCCCTGAAGCCTCTTCCGTCTAGCCGTTGGGGCCTTCCCGCCCCATCCCTCGCCTCGCACCCCGATTGATATGCGGTGAGGCTCCTCGGCCGCCTTGGAACTATCTGTGTATCGGACGCATCGCGGGATAAGGGGTTGGCACTGGTAGTCGTCCCAATCGCATCCGATGCTTGGACCATTCCGAGGCGGCCCTGCAGCCTCTTCCGTTTAGCCGTCGGGGCCTTCCCGCCGCATCCCTCGCCTCGCATCCCGATTCCTATGCGGTGAGTCTTCTCGGCCGCCGCGGAACTATACCTGTTATTGCTACTGCATCCTTCGGCTGGTAACCTCCTCTGCCGCCTTGGAACGTTCTCTTTGTCGGACGCGTCGCGGGATAAGGGGTTGGCACTGGTAGTCGCCCCAAGCGCGCCCGATGCATAGACCGCTCCGAGTCGACCTTGCTTTCAGCCTCTCACATGCATAGACCTCTCTGAGTCGACCCTGCAGCCTCTCACGTTTAGCCTTTGGAATCTCGCCTCACAACATGATTGCTATCCTTGATGCATCCCTTGCCTCGAGCCCTGATTGCTTTCTTGGCTGCATCCCTCCTCTCCTCACAGCCCGGTTGTCATCACTGCTTCATCCGTCGCTTCATGCATTCTGGCTGCTGGGCCCTTCCCACCGCACACCTCGATTGCTATCTCTTCTGCATCACACACCCCGATTGCTATCTCTGCTACATCCCTCGGCTCTCACTTCTGCATCCTTCGCCTCACACCTCGATTGCTATCAATGCTGCATCCGTAACCTCACACCCCGATTGCTATGCGGGGAGGCTCCTTGGCCGCCTTGGAAATTTCTGTGTGTCGGACGCACCGCGGGATAAGGGGTTGGCACTGGTAGTCGCCCCAAGTGCGCCCGATTCTTAGACCGCTTCGAGGTGACCTCGTAGCCTCTTTCGTCCAGGCTTCCTGCCTTCAACGCCCTTTTTACACCTCGATTGCTATGCGCGGGCTCGTTGGCGTCTATCACCTCTCTGCGAAGAGTGGCACGATGATTGTTGGGGTAAATCGTAGCAGTCCGATCTCTGGCCTTGGGCCATTGTGAGGGCTGATCGATTTCCTGTGCGCATCTCGTGTTCGCCCAGTAACAGACTCGACGACTTGTAATCGGTCTTGTTCCCGATTGTTCCTGGAGGTAGTCTTCGGAACTCTTGGATTTGACCTGTCACTCGAACTGTCCTCTTCCGAGGATGCTTGTGTGTGTGTGCTTGTGCCATTTCCTTGGCGGTATTAACGAGATATTAAAGAGCGGAGTGAGCGCCTCGCCCAGCTATGTTTGGGGCTCTCACTCCCTTACCCGGTGTGCGACCGCTTTGCACGTAGGTTGCGGAGCATCGCGACTCTTTCGATGTTTGGCGGTTGTCTTCCGGTGATGCGTTGGTCCCGAAGTGCACGTTACTAGCATTTCTGCCATTGTTCTCGATCTTTGGCACGTTCCTTCGTTGCAATTGGATATATATCTCCGTTTATACGCGCAGGCTTCTCCCGCCTATTCAGCGCTGTCCCACTCTCAGCACTCTCGTGGTCTCCTTGGCTTCTCTCTCCCGTGAGCGAGCTCTCTTCTCGAGTCTTTTCCATGTCCCATGGAGGTTGCCTTGCGAAATTCGGGCACACAAACGTGACCGGATAAGAGCGGAATTGCCTATGAGGAGAAGCTCACCTTAGGGAGCAGCAATGCCGAGTGTTTCGACAGAGGGTAGAGGGGGCGTTGTTTGGGCGGTTGCACAAAAGAGTGCTACGTTTGCACTGAAGGTTGCTTCTTCGTCTCCGACGAACTCTTCGAGGCAAAAAAGCTTGTTTACGGGGTCGAGGTGGGACTGTTCGTGCGAGTTGCGCCACCAAAAGTGCGTAGGGGGCATATACCTGGGAAATGGATGTCTCTGAGTGGCCTTACTCGGTCGCGTGCACGGTGCATTCTCTAACGGCAGGACTGTCGCGAGCATGTGCGGTTCGGATGTTTTCGGGTAAAGGGTTCCGTACGGGATGTTCTTCCCAGGCTCCTGTGAACCGAGACTCTGCATCGTCATGCTCCGGCTCCCGTGGGTGCTTCATGCCTCGTCGAGCTGTTTGTCGTGGACGATTAAGGCCGAGGCCTTCCTTCGAGAGGGGAATTGTTCAGGCTGGTCGAGGCGGGATTGTTCGTGCGGGGTGCACCACCAAAAGTG
>NW_026728846.1:920000-950000 GCF_030272615.1 Cryptomeria japonica | reverse complement strand
GTTTCTCGCATTGGCTCTTCCCAGGCCCGGTTGTTGGGTGCGCTCCCACCCTGGCGCGCGCGAAGTTGGAAGTTGGGTTAATTGCCCGGGCGCGCACCTTCGCCAGGGTGGGCACCTTGGTGCGCACACCTTGGCTGGGCTGCGCACCAGGGCGGGCTCAAGATGGCACCAGCATTCCCTTTTTCTCACTATCTTTCAAAACGGAAATTTTAAAATCTCGTTTTTTTTTTGCCTTTTATGGAAATTAGTGAAGGCATCGCATCAAAGGTGCGCACCTCGCTGCCCACCTTGGTGTGCTCCGAGGTGCCCACCACGGTGCGCAACGCCGGTGCGAACCCGGGAGCGCCCCGATGTGTGCTCCAAGGTGCGGCGTGCACGAAGTCGGACCCCGGTTTGCCCCGGGTGCGCACCTCGCGTGCACCTTGGTGCGCACACCTTGGCTGGGTTGCGCGGCCTGGTGGGCACCATGGTGCGCACCAAGGAGCGCTCCAAAGTGTGCTCCAAGGTGCGGCGTGCACGAAGTCGGAGCCCGGTTTGCCCCGGGTACGCACCTCGCGTGCACCTTCGCCGGGGTGGGCACCTCGGCTGGGTTGCGCGCCCTGGTGCGCACCAAGGAGCGCTCCGAAGTGTGCTCCAAGGTGCGGCGTGCACGAAGTCGGAGCCCGGTTTGCCCCGGGTGCGCACCTCGCGTGCACCTTCGGCGGGGTTGCGCGCCCTGGTGGGCACCATGGTGCGCACCAAGGAGCGCTCCGAAGTGTGCTCCAAGGTGCGGCGTGCACGAAGTCGGAGCCCGGTTTGCCCCGGGTGCGCACCTCGCGTGCACCTTCGGCGGGGTTGCGCGCCCTGGTGGGCACCATGGTGCGCACCAAGGAGCGCTCCGAAGTGTGCTCCAAGGTGCGGCGTGCACGAAGTCGGAGCCCGGTTTGCCCCGGGTGCGCACCTCGCGTGCACCTTCGCCGCGGTGGGCACCATGGCGTGCACGAAGTCGGAGCCCGGTTTGCCCCGGGTGCGCACCTCGCGTGCACCTTCGCCGGGGTGGGCACCTCGGCTGGGTTGCGCGCCCTGGTGCGCACCAAGGAGCGCTCCGAAGTGTGCTCCAAGGTGCGGCGTGCACGAAGTCGGAGCCCGGTTTGCCCCGGGTGCGCACCTCGCGTGCACCTTCGCCAGGGTGGGCACCTCGGTGCGCACACCTTCTCAATGTTTTCTTGCCTTTTCTGGAAATTGGTGAAGGCAGCGCATCAAAGGTGCGCACCTCGGTGTGCTCCGAGGTGCGAACCCGAGAGCGCTCCGAGGTGCCCACGAAGTCGAAAGTCGGGTTAATTGCATTGTTTTCCCCGGGTGCGCTCCGAGGTGCGCAACATCGGCGCGCACCAAGGAGGGCTCCGAAGTGTGCTCCAAGGTGCGCACGATGGCGTGCACCTCTGGTGCGCACGATTCGGAGCTCGGTTTGACCGGGGTGCGCACACCTTGGCTGGGTTGCGCACCTTTTGTGCGCTCCAAGGTGCGCACGAAGTCGGAGCTCGGTTTGCCCCGGGTGCGCACCTTCGCCAGGGTGCGCACCTTGATGCGCACGCCTTGGCTGGGCTGCGCACCTTGGTGGGCGCCATGGTGCGCACCTTTCGTGCGCTCCAAGGTGCGCACGAAGTCGGAGCTCGGTTTGCCCCGGGTGCGCACCTTGGTGGGCGCCATGGTGCACTCCGAGGTGCCCAAGATTGGTGCGCACCAAGGAGCGCTCCGAAGTGCGCTCCAAGGTGCGCGCGAAGTCGAAAGTTGGGTTAATTGTCCGGTTTGCCTCGGGTGCGCACCTTGCGTGCACCTTCGCCAGGGTGGGCGCCTTGGTGCGCACACCTTGGCTGGGCTGCGCACACCTTGGCACCCGCGTTTCCTTCATTTTAAATTTTTTTTTTTTACAATCTCTCAAGTGGGAAATTCTATAATCTCAACTTTTTTTGCCTTTTCAGGAAACTTTTGAATGGAGCGCATCATTGGTGCGCTCCGAAGTGTGCTCCAAAGCTCTCTCCAGCTGCGTGCACCTGCCCCGGCCGCGCACCCGGCCCCGCCCAGCTTCGCTCACCTGTCCCGGGCGTCTGGTGCGGAACCTTAGAGTAAGAAACATCACCGTGCACCTTGGCCAACGTGCGCGACTCGACCGAGCGCGCACTGGCCGAGGTGCACACCGATTTCACCTGGGTGCGCGCGCAGCACCTCGGGCGCACCGGGGTGCGCGCACAACGCCCGGGTTGCACCGTGGCCTGTGTGCTCGGGGCGCCTCGGGTGCGCGCTCGGTGTCGCCCCCGCGCGCGCGGTAGTGCGGGCAGCGCACCCCGGCCCGGCCCGGCCCCGACGAGAACGCAAACGGGCAAAAGGTTTATTCAAATAGCATTGCGATGCCCGGCGAAAAACTAAAAAAGGGTGCAACACCGGGACTTCCCGGGAGGTCACCCATCCCAGTACTACTCCGGCCCAAGCGCGCTTAACTGCGGAGTTCTGATGGGATCCGGTGCACTAACGCTGGTATGATCGCACCCGTTATGAGCTTGTCGCAGTGTGTACTTAGCAAACCGCGACCCACGTGCGAATCCACCCCGGCCACCCACCCCCGTCGAGGTGCACACCCTCCCTCGCGAAGTGCGCCCCGTTCGCCAAGTGTGAGCCCTGCCCGGGTGCGCGCACCTTGCTAGGGCGTCGGGTGTGCACCCGGCCCGGCCTACGTGCGTGCACCTGTAGGGGGCGTCGTGTGCGTGCAGTGTCCCGTCTGCAACGCGGTGCCCACACACCACCTCGGGCGCAACGACCTGCGCTCACATGTGGGCCGAGTGCACCTTGGTGCATGTTCGGGGCGCCTCGGGTGCACGCTCGATCTTGCCCCGGTGCACCAAGGCGCTCGGTTTGCCCCGGGTGCGCACTTGGTGCAAGGTGGGCACCCAAAATAGGGATCAAGCACCAAAACACAAGTTTCGGGATGCAAAATGGGACCCAAGGACCACAAATGCGTTCCAAGACCCATGATGGGTCCACGAGAACAAAAATGTGTTCCGAGACTTAATAAACAAATATTGGGTTTTAGGAGAAGAAACATGCTCTGATGCCCAAAACGAGAATCGACCCCGAAAAGGCCACAGGCCAAAAGTGGGATGCGAGACAAAAAAAAATGGGACCCGAGGACCAAAATTGGGTTCCCAGGTCGAAGACAGGGCAACCGGACAAGAAACGACCTCTAAGGCTCGAAATGAGTCCCGACGACTAAAACTTGACAAGAAGCACCCATCAGGCACCCAACTCGACACCCATGGGATGCCGACCCACCCGGGCTTCCACCTAGCACACCTTGGCACCCACCCACCCTCGCACCCAACCTCGCACCCAACTTAGCACCTTTGAACCCACATTGGCACTCACCCTGACCCTGGCACCTTGGAACCCACATTGGCACTCACCTTGACCCTGGCACCCACCTTTGCACTCACCTTGGGACCCACCCTGGCTCCCACCTCGGCACCCACCCAGACACCCACCTTGGTTCCTTGGCACCCACCTTGGATCCTTGGCACCCACCCCGACACCCACCTTGGCACGCAACTTGGCTACTTGCCACCCACCTTGGCTCCTTGACGCCCACCCCGACAACCACCCCGTGACCTACCCTGGCTAGGGTTGGTGCACACCCACCCTGGTGCCCACCTTGGCACCCACCCTATGACCCACCTTGGCACGCACCTTAGTACCCACCCCGTTACCCACCCTAGGACCCACCCCGTGACCCACCTTGGCCAGGGTGGGTGCCTTGGTGCGCACAACTTGCCTGGGCTGCACACCAGGGCGGGCTCAAGATGGCACCCGCGTTCCGTTTTTTTCACTATCTTTCAAAACGGAAATTTTAAAATCTCATTTTTTTCTTTTTTTTGCCTTTTCTGGAAATTAGTGAAGGCAGCGCATCAAAGGTGCGCAATGCTGGTGCGAACCCGGGAGCGCTCCGATGTGTGCTCCAAGGTGCGGCGTGCACGAAGTCCGAGCCCGGTTTGCCCCGGGTGCGCACCTCGCGTGCACCTTCGCCGGGGTGAGCACCTTGGCTGGGTTGCGCGCCCTGGTGCGTACCAAGGAGCGCTCTGAAGTGTGCTCCAAGGTGCGGCGTGCACGAAGTCGGAGCCCGGTTTGCCCCGGGTGTGCACCTCGGGTGCGCACCTCGCGTGCACCTTCGCTGCGGTGGGCACCTTGGCTGGGTTGCGCGCCTTGGTGGGCACCATGCAGTGCACGAAGTCGGAGCCCGGTTTGCCCCGGGCGCGCACCTCCGCCAGGGTGGGCACCTTGGTGCGCACAACTTGCCTGGGCTGCGCATCAGGAAGGGCTCAAGATGGCACCCGCGTTCCGTTTTTTTCACTATCTTTCAGAACGGAAATTTTAAAATATCGTTTTTTTTTGCCTTTTCTGGAAATTAGTGAAGGCAGCGCATCAAAGGTGCGCAACGCTGGTGCGAACCTGGGAGCGCTCCGATGTGTGCTCCAAGGTGCGGCGTGCACGAAGTCGGAGCCCGGTTTGCCTCGGGTGCGCCCTGGTGGGCACCATGGTGCGCACCAAGGAGCGCTCCGAAGTGTGCTCCAAGGTGCGGCCTGCACGAAGTCGGAGCCCGGTTTGCCCCGGGTGTGCACCTCGGGTGGGCACCTTGGTGCGCATGCCTTGCCTGGGCTGCGCACCAGGGCGGGCTCAAGATGGCACCCGCGTTCCTTTTTTTTCACTATCTTTCAAAACGGAAATTTTAAAATCTCATTTTTTTTTGCCTTTTTCTGGAAATTAGTGAAGGCAGCGCATCAAAGGTGCGCACCTCGCTGCCCACCACGGTGCGCAACGCCGGTGGGCACCCGGGAGTGCTTCGAAGTGTGCTCCAAGGTGCTGCGTGCACGTTGTCGGAGCCCGGTTTGCCCCGGGTGCGCACCTCGCGTGCACCTTCGTCGGGGTGGGCACCTTGGCTTGGTTTGCCCCGGCTGCGCTCCGAAGCGGGGTTATTGGAGCGCCGCCTCTTTTTTTGTCGGAGCGTTTGGTGGGGTTTCTCGCATTGGCTCTTCCGAGGCCCGGTTGCCACCCTGGCGCGCACGAAGTCGGAAGTAGGGTTAATTGCCCGGGTGCGCACCTTTGCCAGGGTGGCACCTTACCTGGGCTGCGCACCAGGGCGGGCTCAAGATGGCACGCGCGTTCCGTTTTTTTCACTATCTTTCAAAACGGAAATTTTAAAATCTCCTTTTTTTTTTGCCTTTTCTGGAAATTAGTGAAGGCAGCGCATCAAAGGTGCGCACCTCGCTGCCCACCTTGGTGTGCTCTGAGGTGCGCACCCGGGAGCGCTACGAAGTGTGCTCCAAGGTGCGGCGTGCACGTTGTCGGAGCCCGGTTTGCCCCGGGTGCGCACCTCGCCTGCACCTTGGCCGGGGTGGGCACCTTGGCTGGGTTTGCCCAGGGTGCGCTCCGAAGCGGGGTTACTGGAGCGCCCCCTCTTTTTTTGTCAGAGAGTTTGGTGGGGTTTCTCGCATTGGCTCTTCCCAGGCCCGGTTGTTGGGTGCGCTCCCACCCTGGCGCGCGCGAAGTTGGAAGTTGGGTTAATTGCCCGGGCGCGCACCTTCGCCAGGGTGGGCACCTTGGTGCGCAAACCTTGGCTGGGCTGCGCACCAGGGCGGGCTCAAGATGGCACCAGCATTCCCTTTTTCTCACTATCTTTCAAAACGGAAATTTTAAAATCTCGTTTTTTTTTTGCCTTTTATGGAAATTAGTGAAGGCATCGCATCAAAGGTGCGCACCTCGCTGCCCACCTTGGTGTGCTCCGAGGTGCCCACCACGGTGCGCAACGCCGGTGCGAACCCGGGAGCGCCCCGATGTGTGCTCCAAGGTGCGGCGTGCACGAAGTCGGACCCCGGTTTGCCCCGGGTGCGCACCTCGCGTGCACCTTGGTGCGCACACCTTGGCTGGGTTGCGCGGCCTGGTGGGCACCATGGTGCGCACCAAGGAGCGCTCCGAAGTGTGCTCCAAGGTGCGGCGTGCACGAAGTCGGAGCCCGGTTTGCCCCGGGTGCGCACCTTCGCCGCGGTGGGCACCATGGCGTGCACGAAGTCGGAGCCCGGTTTGCCCCGGGTGCGCACCTCGCGTGCACCTTCGCCGGGGTGGGCACCTCGGCTGGGTTGCGCGCCCTGGTGCGCACCAAGGAGCGCTCTGAAGTGTGCTCCAAGGTGCGGCGTGCACGAAGTCGGAGCCCGGTTTGCCCCGGGTGTGCACCTCGGGTGCGCACCTCGCGTGCACCTTCGCTGCGGTGGGCACCTTGGCTGGGTTGCGCGCCTTGGTGGGCACCATGCAGTGCACGAAGTCGGAGCCCGGATTGCCCCGGGCGCGCACCTCCGCCAGGGTGGGCACCTTGGTGCGCACAACTTGCCTGGGCTGCGCACCAGGAAGGGCTCAAGATGGCACCCGCGTTCCGTTTTTTTCACTATCTTTCAGAACGGAAATTTTAAAATCTCGTTTTTTTTTGCCTTTTCTGGAAATTAGTGAAGGCAGCGCATCAAAGGTGCGCAACGCTGGTGCGAACCTGGGAGCGCTCCGATGTGTGCTCCAAGGTGCGGCGTGCACGAAGTCGGACCCCGGTTTGCCCCGGGTGCGCACCTCGCGTGCACCTTGGTGCGCACACCTTGGCTGGGTTGCGCGCCCTGGTGGGCACCATGGTGCGCACCAAGGAGCGCTCCGAAGTGTGCTCCAAGGTGCGGCGTGCACGAAGTCGGAGCCCGGTTTGCCCCGGGTGCGCACCTCGCGTGCACCTTCGCCGCGGTGGGCACCATGGCGTGCACGAAGTCGGAGCCCGGTTTGCCCCGGGTGCGCACCTCGCGTGCACCTTCGCCGGGGTGGGCACCTTGGTGTGCAGACCTTGGCTGGGTTGCGCGCCCTGGTGGGCACCATGGTGCGCACCAAGGAGCGCTCCGAAGTGTGCTCCAAGGTGCGGCCTGCACGAAGTCGGAGCCCGGTTTGCCCCGGGTGTGCACCTCGGGTGGGCACCTTGGTGCGCATGCCTTGCCTGGGCTGCGCACCAGGGCGGGCTCAAGATGGCACCCGCGTTCCTTTTTTTTCACTATCTTTCAAAACGGAAATTTTAAAATCTCATTTTTTTTTGCCTTTTTCTGGAAATTAGTGAAGGCAGCGCATCAAAGGTGCGCACCTCGCTGCCCACCACGGTGCGCAACGCCGGTGGGCACCCGGGAGTGCTTCGAAGTGTGCTCCAAGGTGCTGCGTGCACGTTGTCGGAGCCCGGTTTGCCCCGGGTGCGCACCTCGCGTGCACCTTCGTCGGGGTGGGCACCTTGGCTGGGTTTGCCCCGGCTGCGCTCCGAAGCGGGGTTATTGGAGCGCCGCCTCTTTTTTTGTCGGAGCGTTTGGTGGGGTTTCTCGCATTGGCTCTTCCGAGGCCCGGTTGCCACCCTGGCGCGCACGAAGTCGGAAGTAGGGTTAATTGCCCGGGTGCGCACCTTTGCCAGGGTGGGCACCTTACCTGGGCTGCGCACCAGGGCGGGCTCAAGATGGCACGCGCGTTCCGTTTTTTTCACTATCTTTCAAAACGGAAATTTTAAAATCTCCTTTTTTTTTTGCCTTTTCTGGAAATTAGCGAAGGCAGCGCATCAAAGGTGCGCACCTCGCTGCCCACCTTGGTGTGCTCTGAGGTGCGCACCCGGGAGCGCTACGAAGTGTGCTCCAAGGTGCGGCGTGCACGTTGTCGGAGCCCGGTTTGCCCCGGGTGCGCACCTCGCCTGCACCTTGGCCGGGGTGGGCACCTTGGCTGGGTTTGCCCAGGGTGCGCTCCGAAGCGGGGTTACTGGAGCGCCCCCTCTTTTTTTGTCAGAGCGTTTGGTGGGGTTTCTCGCATTGGCTCTTCCCAGGCCCGGTTGTTGGGTGCGCTCCCACCCTGGCGCGCGCGAAGTTGGAAGTTGGGTTAATTGCCCGGGCGCGCACCTTCGCCAGGGTGGGCACCTTGGTGCGCACACCTTGGCTGGGCTGCGCACCAGGGCGGGCTCAAGATGGCACCAGCATTCCCTTTTTCTCACTATCTTTCAAAACGGAAATTTTAAAATCTCGTTTTTTTTTTGCCTTTTATGGAAATTAGTGAAGGCATCGCATCAAAGGTGCGCACCTCGCTGCCCACCTTGGTGTGCTCCGAGGTGCCCACCACGGTGCGCAACGCCGGTGCGAACCCGGGAGCGCCCCGATGTGTGCTCCAAGGTGCGGCGTGCACGAAGTCGGACCCCGGTTTGCCCCGGGTGCGCACCTCGCGTGCACCTTGGTGCGCACACCTTGGCTGGGTTGCGCGGCCTGGTGGGCACCATGGTGCGCACCAAGGAGCGCTCCGAAGTGTGCTCCAAGGTGCGGCGTGCACGAAGTCGGAGCCCGGTTTGCCCCGGGTACGCACCTCGCGTGCACCTTCGCCGGGGTGGGCACCTCGGCTGGGTTGCGCGCCCTGGTGCGCACCAAGGAGCGCTCCGAAGTGTGCTCCAAGGTGCGGCGTGCACGAAGTCGGAGCCCGGTTTGCCCCGGGTGCGCACCTCGCGTGCACCTTCGGCGGGGTTGCGCGCCCTGGTGGGCACCATGGTGCGCACCAAGGAGCGCTCCGAAGTGTGCTCCAAGGTGCGGCGTGCACGAAGTCGGAGCCCGGTTTGCCCCGGGTGCGCACCTCGCGTGCACCTTCGGCGGGGTTGCGCGCCCTGGTGGGCACCATGGTGCGCACCAAGGAGCGCTCCGAAGTGTGCTCCAAGGTGCGGCGTGCACGAAGTCGGAGCCCGGTTTGCCCCGGGTGCGCACCTCGCGTGCACCTTCGCCGCGGTGGGCACCATGGCGTGCACGAAGTCGGAGCCCGGTTTGCCCCGGGTGCGCACCTCGCGTGCACCTTCGCCGGGGTGGGCACCTCGGCTGGGTTGCGCGCCCTGGTGCGCACCAAGGAGCGCTCCGAAGTGTGCTCCAAGGTGCGGCGTGCACGAAGTCGGAGCCCGGTTTGCCCCGGGTGCGCACCTCGCGTGCACCTTCGCCAGGGTGGGCACCTCGGTGCGCACACCTTCTCAATGTTTTCTTGCCTTTTCTGGAAATTGGTGAAGGCAGCGCATCAAAGGTGCGCACCTCGGTGTGCTCCGAGGTGCGAACCCGAGAGCGCTCCGAGGTGCCCACGAAGTCGAAAGTCGGGTTAATTGCATTGTTTTCCCCGGGTGCGCTCCGAGGTGCGCAACATCGGCGCGCACCAAGGAGGGCTCCGAAGTGTGCTCCAAGGTGCGCACGATGGCGTGCACCTCTGGTGCGCACGATTCGGAGCTCGGTTTGACCGGGGTGCGCACACCTTGGCTGGGTTGCGCACCTTTTGTGCGCTCCAAGGTGCGCACGAAGTCGGAGCTCGGTTTGCCCCGGGTGCGCACCTTCGCCAGGGTGCGCACCTTGATGCGCACGCCTTGGCTGGGCTGCGCACCTTGGTGGGCGCCATGGTGCGCACCTTTCGTGCGCTCCAAGGTGCGCACGAAGTCGGAGCTCGGTTTGCCCCGGGTGCGCACCTTGGTGGGCGCCATGGTGCACTCCGAGGTGCCCAAGATTGGTGCGCACCAAGGAGCGCTCCGAAGTGCGCTCCAAGGTGCGCGCGAAGTCGAAAGTTGGGTTAATTGTCCGGTTTGCCTCGGGTGCGCACCTTGCGTGCACCTTCGCCAGGGTGGGCGCCTTGGTGCGCACACCTTGGCTGGGCTGCGCACACCTTGGCACCCGCGTTTCCTTCATTTTAAATTTTTTTTTTTTACAATCTCTCAAGTGGGAAATTCTATAATCTCAACTTTTTTTGCCTTTTCAGGAAACTTTTGAATGGAGCGCATCATTGGTGCGCTCCGAAGTGTGCTCCAAAGCTCTCTCCAGCTGCGTGCACCTGCCCCGGCCGCGCACCCGGCCCCGCCCAGCTTCGCTCACCTGTCCCGGGCGTCTGGTGCGGAACCTTAGAGTAAGAAACATCACCGTGCACCTTGGCCAACGTGCGCGACTCGACCGAGCGCGCACTGGCCGAGGTGCACACCGATTTCACCTGGGTGCGCGCGCAGCACCTCGGGCGCACCGGGGTGCGCGCACAACGCCCGGGTTGCACCGTGGCCTGTGTGCTCGGGGCGCCTCGGGTGCGCGCTCGGTGTCGCCCCCGCGCGCGCGGTAGTGCGGGCAGCGCACCCCGGCCCGGCCCGGCCCCGACGAGAACGCAAACGGGCAAAAGGTTTATTCAAATAGCATTGCGATGCCCGGCGAAAAACTAAAAAAGGGTGCAACACCGGGACTTCCCGGGAGGTCACCCATCCCAGTACTACTCCGGCCCAAGCGCGCTTAACTGCGGAGTTCTGATGGGATCCGGTGCACTAACGCTGGTATGATCGCACCCGTTATGAGCTTGTCGCAGTGTGTACTTAGCAAACCGCGACCCACGTGCGAATCCACCCCGGCCACCCACCCCCGTCGAGGTGCACACCCTCCCTCGCGAAGTGCGCCCCGTTCGCCAAGTGTGAGCCCTGCCCGGGTGCGCGCACCTTGCTAGGGCGTCGGGTGTGCACCCGGCCCGGCCTACGTGCGTGCACCTGTAGGGGGCGTCGTGTGCGTGCAGTGTCCCGTCTGCAACGCGGTGCCCACACACCACCTCGGGCGCAACGACCTGCGCTCACATGTGGGCCGAGTGCACCTTGGTGCATGTTCGGGGCGCCTCGGGTGCACGCTCGATCTTGCCCCGGTGCACCAAGGCGCTCGGTTTGCCCCGGGTGCGCACTTGGTGCAAGGTGGGCACCCAAAATAGGGATCAAGCACCAAAACACAAGTTTCGGGATGCAAAATGGGACCCAAGGACCACAAATGCGTTCCAAGACCCATGATGGGTCCACGAGAACAAAAATGTGTTCCGAGACTTAATAAACAAATATTGGGTTTTAGGAGAAGAAACATGCTCTGATGCCCAAAACGAGAATCGACCCCGAAAAGGCCACAGGCCAAAAGTGGGATGCGAGACAAAAAAAAATGGGACCCGAGGACCAAAATTGGGTTCCCAGGTCGAAGACAGGGCAACCGGACAAGAAACGACCTCTAAGGCTCGAAATGAGTCCCGACGACTAAAACTTGACAAGAAGCACCCATCAGGCACCCAACTCGACACCCATGGGATGCCGACCCACCCGGGCTTCCACCTAGCACACCTTGGCACCCACCCACCCTCGCACCCAACCTCGCACCCAACTTAGCACCTTTGAACCCACATTGGCACTCACCCTGACCCTGGCACCTTGGAACCCACATTGGCACTCACCTTGACCCTGGCACCCACCTTTGCACTCACCTTGGGACCCACCCTGGCTCCCACCTCGGCACCCACCCAGACACCCACCTTGGTTCCTTGGCACCCACCTTGGATCCTTGGCACCCACCCCGACACCCACCTTGGCACGCAACTTGGCTACTTGCCACCCACCTTGGCTCCTTGACGCCCACCCCGACAACCACCCCGTGACCTACCCTGGCTAGGGTTGGTGCACACCCACCCTGGTGCCCACCTTGGCACCCACCCTATGACCCACCTTGGCACGC
Source organism: Cryptomeria japonica (assembly GCF_030272615.1). Classification (NCBI taxonomy): domain Eukaryota; kingdom Viridiplantae; phylum Streptophyta; class Pinopsida; order Cupressales; family Cupressaceae; genus Cryptomeria; species Cryptomeria japonica. The sequence continues at coordinate 938,412 of NW_026728846.1, read as the reverse complement.
ACCTTAGTACCCACCCCGTTACCCACCCTAGGACCCACCCCGTGACCCACCTTGGCCAGGGTGGGTGCCTTGGTGCGCACAACTTGCCTGGGCTGCACACCAGGGCGGGCTCAAGATGGCACCCGCGTTCCGTTTTTTTCACTATCTTTCAAAACGGAAATTTTAAAATCTCATTTTTTTCTTTTTTTTGCCTTTTCTGGAAATTAGTGAAGGCAGCGCATCAAAGGTGCGCAATGCTGGTGCGAACCCGGGAGCGCTCCGATGTGTGCTCCAAGGTGCGGCGTGCACGAAGTCCGAGCCCGGTTTGCCCCGGGTGCGCACCTCGCGTGCACCTTCGCCGGGGTGAGCACCTTGGCTGGGTTGCGCGCCCTGGTGCGTACCAAGGAGCGCTCTGAAGTGTGCTCCAAGGTGCGGCGTGCACGAAGTCGGAGCCCGGTTTGCCCCGGGTGTGCACCTCGGGTGCGCACCTCGCGTGCACCTTCGCTGCGGTGGGCACCTTGGCTGGGTTGCGCGCCTTGGTGGGCACCATGCAGTGCACGAAGTCGGAGCCCGGTTTGCCCCGGGCGCGCACCTCCGCCAGGGTGGGCACCTTGGTGCGCACAACTTGCCTGGGCTGCGCATCAGGAAGGGCTCAAGATGGCACCCGCGTTCCGTTTTTTTCACTATCTTTCAGAACGGAAATTTTAAAATATCGTTTTTTTTTGCCTTTTCTGGAAATTAGTGAAGGCAGCGCATCAAAGGTGCGCAACGCTGGTGCGAACCTGGGAGCGCTCCGATGTGTGCTCCAAGGTGCGGCGTGCACGAAGTCGGAGCCCGGTTTGCCTCGGGTGCGCCCTGGTGGGCACCATGGTGCGCACCAAGGAGCGCTCCGAAGTGTGCTCCAAGGTGCGGCCTGCACGAAGTCGGAGCCCGGTTTGCCCCGGGTGTGCACCTCGGGTGGGCACCTTGGTGCGCATGCCTTGCCTGGGCTGCGCACCAGGGCGGGCTCAAGATGGCACCCGCGTTCCTTTTTTTTCACTATCTTTCAAAACGGAAATTTTAAAATCTCATTTTTTTTTGCCTTTTTCTGGAAATTAGTGAAGGCAGCGCATCAAAGGTGCGCACCTCGCTGCCCACCACGGTGCGCAACGCCGGTGGGCACCCGGGAGTGCTTCGAAGTGTGCTCCAAGGTGCTGCGTGCACGTTGTCGGAGCCCGGTTTGCCCCGGGTGCGCACCTCGCGTGCACCTTCGTCGGGGTGGGCACCTTGGCTTGGTTTGCCCCGGCTGCGCTCCGAAGCGGGGTTATTGGAGCGCCGCCTCTTTTTTTGTCGGAGCGTTTGGTGGGGTTTCTCGCATTGGCTCTTCCGAGGCCCGGTTGCCACCCTGGCGCGCACGAAGTCGGAAGTAGGGTTAATTGCCCGGGTGCGCACCTTTGCCAGGGTGGCACCTTACCTGGGCTGCGCACCAGGGCGGGCTCAAGATGGCACGCGCGTTCCGTTTTTTTCACTATCTTTCAAAACGGAAATTTTAAAATCTCCTTTTTTTTTTGCCTTTTCTGGAAATTAGTGAAGGCAGCGCATCAAAGGTGCGCACCTCGCTGCCCACCTTGGTGTGCTCTGAGGTGCGCACCCGGGAGCGCTACGAAGTGTGCTCCAAGGTGCGGCGTGCACGTTGTCGGAGCCCGGTTTGCCCCGGGTGCGCACCTCGCCTGCACCTTGGCCGGGGTGGGCACCTTGGCTGGGTTTGCCCAGGGTGCGCTCCGAAGCGGGGTTACTGGAGCGCCCCCTCTTTTTTTGTCAGAGAGTTTGGTGGGGTTTCTCGCATTGGCTCTTCCCAGGCCCGGTTGTTGGGTGCGCTCCCACCCTGGCGCGCGCGAAGTTGGAAGTTGGGTTAATTGCCCGGGCGCGCACCTTCGCCAGGGTGGGCACCTTGGTGCGCAAACCTTGGCTGGGCTGCGCACCAGGGCGGGCTCAAGATGGCACCAGCATTCCCTTTTTCTCACTATCTTTCAAAACGGAAATTTTAAAATCTCGTTTTTTTTTTGCCTTTTATGGAAATTAGTGAAGGCATCGCATCAAAGGTGCGCACCTCGCTGCCCACCTTGGTGTGCTCCGAGGTGCCCACCACGGTGCGCAACGCCGGTGCGAACCCGGGAGCGCCCCGATGTGTGCTCCAAGGTGCGGCGTGCACGAAGTCGGACCCCGGTTTGCCCCGGGTGCGCACCTCGCGTGCACCTTGGTGCGCACACCTTGGCTGGGTTGCGCGGCCTGGTGGGCACCATGGTGCGCACCAAGGAGCGCTCCGAAGTGTGCTCCAAGGTGCGGCGTGCACGAAGTCGGAGCCCGGTTTGCCCCGGGTGCGCACCTTCGCCGCGGTGGGCACCATGGCGTGCACGAAGTCGGAGCCCGGTTTGCCCCGGGTGCGCACCTCGCGTGCACCTTCGCCGGGGTGGGCACCTCGGCTGGGTTGCGCGCCCTGGTGCGCACCAAGGAGCGCTCTGAAGTGTGCTCCAAGGTGCGGCGTGCACGAAGTCGGAGCCCGGTTTGCCCCGGGTGTGCACCTCGGGTGCGCACCTCGCGTGCACCTTCGCTGCGGTGGGCACCTTGGCTGGGTTGCGCGCCTTGGTGGGCACCATGCAGTGCACGAAGTCGGAGCCCGGATTGCCCCGGGCGCGCACCTCCGCCAGGGTGGGCACCTTGGTGCGCACAACTTGCCTGGGCTGCGCACCAGGAAGGGCTCAAGATGGCACCCGCGTTCCGTTTTTTTCACTATCTTTCAGAACGGAAATTTTAAAATCTCGTTTTTTTTTGCCTTTTCTGGAAATTAGTGAAGGCAGCGCATCAAAGGTGCGCAACGCTGGTGCGAACCTGGGAGCGCTCCGATGTGTGCTCCAAGGTGCGGCGTGCACGAAGTCGGACCCCGGTTTGCCCCGGGTGCGCACCTCGCGTGCACCTTGGTGCGCACACCTTGGCTGGGTTGCGCGCCCTGGTGGGCACCATGGTGCGCACCAAGGAGCGCTCCGAAGTGTGCTCCAAGGTGCGGCGTGCACGAAGTCGGAGCCCGGTTTGCCCCGGGTGCGCACCTCGCGTGCACCTTCGCCGCGGTGGGCACCATGGCGTGCACGAAGTCGGAGCCCGGTTTGCCCCGGGTGCGCACCTCGCGTGCACCTTCGCCGGGGTGGGCACCTTGGTGTGCAGACCTTGGCTGGGTTGCGCGCCCTGGTGGGCACCATGGTGCGCACCAAGGAGCGCTCCGAAGTGTGCTCCAAGGTGCGGCCTGCACGAAGTCGGAGCCCGGTTTGCCCCGGGTGTGCACCTCGGGTGGGCACCTTGGTGCGCATGCCTTGCCTGGGCTGCGCACCAGGGCGGGCTCAAGATGGCACCCGCGTTCCTTTTTTTTCACTATCTTTCAAAACGGAAATTTTAAAATCTCATTTTTTTTTGCCTTTTTCTGGAAATTAGTGAAGGCAGCGCATCAAAGGTGCGCACCTCGCTGCCCACCACGGTGCGCAACGCCGGTGGGCACCCGGGAGTGCTTCGAAGTGTGCTCCAAGGTGCTGCGTGCACGTTGTCGGAGCCCGGTTTGCCCCGGGTGCGCACCTCGCGTGCACCTTCGTCGGGGTGGGCACCTTGGCTGGGTTTGCCCCGGCTGCGCTCCGAAGCGGGGTTATTGGAGCGCCGCCTCTTTTTTTGTCGGAGCGTTTGGTGGGGTTTCTCGCATTGGCTCTTCCGAGGCCCGGTTGCCACCCTGGCGCGCACGAAGTCGGAAGTAGGGTTAATTGCCCGGGTGCGCACCTTTGCCAGGGTGGGCACCTTACCTGGGCTGCGCACCAGGGCGGGCTCAAGATGGCACGCGCGTTCCGTTTTTTTCACTATCTTTCAAAACGGAAATTTTAAAATCTCCTTTTTTTTTTGCCTTTTCTGGAAATTAGCGAAGGCAGCGCATCAAAGGTGCGCACCTCGCTGCCCACCTTGGTGTGCTCTGAGGTGCGCACCCGGGAGCGCTACGAAGTGTGCTCCAAGGTGCGGCGTGCACGTTGTCGGAGCCCGGTTTGCCCCGGGTGCGCACCTCGCCTGCACCTTGGCCGGGGTGGGCACCTTGGCTGGGTTTGCCCAGGGTGCGCTCCGAAGCGGGGTTACTGGAGCGCCCCCTCTTTTTTTGTCAGAGCGTTTGGTGGGGTTTCTCGCATTGGCTCTTCCCAGGCCCGGTTGTTGGGTGCGCTCCCACCCTGGCGCGCGCGAAGTTGGAAGTTGGATTAATTGCCCGGGCGCGCACCTTCGCCAGGGTGGGCACCTTGGTGCGCACACCTTGGCTGGGCTGCGCACCAGGGCGGGCTCAAGATGGCACCAGCATTCCCTTTTTCTCACTATCTTTCAAAACGGAAATTTTAAAATCTCGTTTTTTTTTTGCCTTTTATGGAAATTAGTGAAGGCATCGCATCAAAGGTGCGCACCTCGCTGCCCACCTTGGTGTGCTCCGAGGTGCCCACCACGGTGCGCAACGCCGGTGCGAACCCGGGAGCGCCCCGATGTGTGCTCCAAGGTGCGGCGTGCACGAAGTCGGACCCCGGTTTGCCCCGGGTGCGCACCTCGCGTGCACCTTGGTGCGCACACCTTGGCTGGGTTGCGCGGCCTGGTGGGCACCATGGTGCGCACCAAGGAGCGCTCCGAAGTGTGCTCCAAGGTGCGGCGTGCACGAAGTCGGAGCCCGGTTTGCCCCGGGTACGCACCTCGCGTGCACCTTCGCCGGGGTGGGCACCTCGGCTGGGTTGCGCGCCCTGGTGCGCACCAAGGAGCGCTCCGAAGTGTGCTCCAAGGTGCGGCGTGCACGAAGTCGGAGCCCGGTTTGCCCCGGGTGCGCACCTTCGCCGCGGTGCGCACCATGGCGTGCACGAAGTCGGAGCCCGGTTTGCCCCGGGTGCGCACCTCGCGTGCACCTTCGGCGGGGTTGCGCGCCCTGGTGGGCACCATGGTGCGCACCAAGGAGCGCTCCGAAGTGTGCTCCAAGGTGCGGCGTGCACGAAGTCGGAGCCCGGTTTGCCCCGGGTGCGCACCTCGCGTGCACCTTCGGCGGGGTTGCGCGCCCTGGTGGGCACCATGGTGCGCACCAAGGAGCGCTCCGAAGTGTGCTCCAAGGTGCGGCGTGCACGAAGTCGGAGCCCGGTTTGCCCCGGGTGCGCACCTCGCGTGCACCTTCGCCGCGGTGGGCACCATGGCGTGCACGAAGTCGGAGCCCGGTTTGCCCCGGGTGCGCACCTCGCGTGCACCTTCGCCGGGGTGGGCACCTCGGCTGGGTTGCGCGCCCTGGTGCGCACCAAGGAGCGCTCCGAAGTGTGCTCCAAGGTGCGGCGTGCACGAAGTCGGAGCCCGGTTTGCCCCGGGTGCGCACCTCGCGTGCACCTTCGCCAGGGTGGGCACCTCGGTGCGCACACCTTCTCAATGTTTTCTTGCCTTTTCTGGAAATTGGTGAAGGCAGCGCATCAAAGGTGCGCACCTCGGTGTGCTCCGAGGTGCGAACCCGAGAGCGCTCCGAGGTGCCCACGAAGTCGAAAGTCGGGTTAATTGCATTGTTTTCCCCGGGTGCGCTCCGAGGTGCGCAACATCGGCGCGCACCAAGGAGGGCTCCGAAGTGTGCTCCAAGGTGCGCACGATGGCGTGCACCTCTGGTGCGCACGATTCGGAGCTCGGTTTGACCGGGGTGCGCACACCTTGGCTGGGTTGCGCACCTTTTGTGCGCTCCAAGGTGCGCACGAAGTCGGAGCTCGGTTTGCCCCGGGTGCGCACCTTCGCCAGGGTGCGCACCTTGATGCGCACGCCTTGGCTGGGCTGCGCACCTTGGTGGGCGCCATGGTGCGCACCTTTCGTGCGCTCCAAGGTGCGCACGAAGTCGGAGCTCGGTTTGCCCCGGGTGCGCACCTTGGTGGGCGCCATGGTGCACTCCGAGGTGCCCAAGATTGGTGCGCACCAAGGAGCGCTCCGAAGTGCGCTCCAAGGTGCGCGCGAAGTCGAAAGTTGGGTTAATTGTCCGGTTTGCCTCGGGTGCGCACCTTGCGTGCACCTTCGCCAGGGTGGGCGCCTTGGTGCGCACACCTTGGCTGGGCTGCGCACACCTTGGCACCCGCGTTTCCTTCATTTTAAATTTTTTTTTTTTACAATCTCTCAAGTGGGAAATTCTATAATCTCAACTTTTTTTGCCTTTTCAGGAAACTTTTGAATGGAGCGCATCATTGGTGCGCTCCGAAGTGTGCTCCAAAGCTCTCTCCAGCTGCGTGCACCTGCCCCGGCCGCGCACCCGGCCCCGCCCAGCTTCGCTCACCTGTCCCGGGCGTCTGGTGCGGAACCTTAGAGTAAGAAACATCACCGTGCACCTTGGCCAACGTGCGCGACTCGACCGAGCGCGCACTGGCCGAGGTGCACACCGATTTCACCTGGGTGCGCGCGCAGCACCTCGGGCGCACCGGGGTGCGCGCACAACGCCCGGGTTGCACCGTGGCCTGTGTGCTCGGGGTGCCTCGGGTGCGCGCTCGGTGTCGCCCCCGCGCGCGCGGTAGTGCGGGCAGCGCACCCCGGCCCGGCCCGGCCCCGACGAGAACGCAAACGGGCAAAAGGTTTATTCAAATAGCATTGCGACGCCCGGCGAAAAACTAAAAAAGGGTGCAACACCGGGACTTCCCGGGAGGTCACCCATCCCAGTACTACTCCGGCCCAAGCGCGCTTAACTGCGGAGTTCTGATGGGATCCGGTGCACTAATGCTGGTATGATCGCACCCGTTATGAGCTTGTCGCAGTGTGTACTTAGCAAACCGCGACCCACGTGCGAATCCACCCCGGCCACCCACCCCCGTCGAGGTGCACACCCTCCCTCGCGAAGTGCGCCCCGTTCGCCAAGTGTGAGCCCTGCCCGGGTGCGCGCACCTTGCTAGGGCGTCGGGTGTGCACCCGGCCCGGCCTACGTGCGTGCACCTGGAGGGGGCGTCGTGTGCGTGCAGTGTCCCGTCTGCAACGCGGTGCCCACACACCACCTCGGGCGCAACGACCTGCGCTCACATGTGGGCCGAGTGCACCTTGGTGCATGTTCGGGGCGCCTCGGGTGCACGCTCGATCTTGCCCCGGTGCACCAAGGCGCTCGGTTTGCCCCGGGTGCGCACTTGGTGCAAGGTGGGCACCCAAAATAGGGATCAAGCACCAAAACACAAGTTTCGGGATGCAAAATGGGACCCAAGGACCACAAATGCGTTCCAAGACCCATGATGGGTCCACGAGAACAAAAATGTGTTCTGAGACTTAATAAACAAATATTGGGTTTTAGGAGAAGAAACATGCTCTGATGCCCAAAACGAGAATCGACCCCGAAAAGGCCACAGGCCAAAAGTGGGATGCGAGACAAAAAAAAATGGGACCCGAGGACCAAAATTGGGTTCCCAGGTCGAAGACAGGGCAACCGGACAAGAAACGACCTCTAAGGCTCGAAATGAGTCCCGACGACTAAAACTTGACAAGAAGCACCCATCAGGCACCCAACTCGACACCCATGGGATGCCGACCCACCCGGGCTTCCACCTAGCACACCTTGGCACCCACCCACCCTCGCACCCAACCTCGCACCCAACTTAGCACCTTTGAACCCACATTGGCACTCACCCTGACCCTGGCACCTTGGAACCCACATTGGCACTCACCTTGACCCTGGCACCCACCTTTGCACTCACCTTGGGACCCACCCTGGCTCCCACCTCGGCACCCACCCAGACACCCACCTTGGTTCCTTGGCACCCACCTTGGATCCTTGGCACCCACCCCGACACCCACCTTGGCACGCAACTTGGCTACTTGCCACCCACCTTGGCTCCTTGACGCCCACCCCGACAACCACCCCGTGACCTACCCTGGCTAGGGTTGGTGCACACCCACCCTGGTGCCCACCTTGGCACCCACCCTATGACCCACCTTGGCACGCACCTTAGTACCCACCCCGTTACCCACCCTAGGACCCACCCCGTGACCCACCTTGGCCAGGGTGGGTGCACCCACCCTGGTGCCCACCTTGGCACCCACCCATCCTAGCACCCAGCCTGTGACCGGGCTTGGAACCCAACCTTGCACCCGCACCCGTCTTGGCCAGTGTGGGTGCGCACCCATCCTGGCACCCACGTTGTGACACACCCTTTAACCCACGCACCCTAGCACCCACGTTGGCACCCACCTTGGAACCCAACCTAGCAACTTGGCACCCACCCCGTGACCCACCTTGGCATCCACCATAGCAGTCGCCGACTTGGCACCCACCTCGGCACCCACCTTGACACTTGTGGACCCACCTTGCCACTCACCCTAGCATCGACCCATCCTAGCACCCACCCTGGCACCTTTGCACCCTAGCACTCACCCATCCTAGCACCTAACCTGTGACCCACCTTGACACTCACCCTCGCACCCACCTTGGAACCCAACCTAGCACCCACCCACCCTGACACCAACCCTAGCACCTACCCACCCTTGCACCCACCCTGTGACCCATCTTGGCACCCACCCATCCTACCACTCAACCTATCACCCACCTTCTCACCCACCTTGGCATCCACCTTAGCACCCACCCACACTGGCACCTTGGCACCCACCTCGGGCAAGGTGGGTGCACACCCACCCTGGCACCCAATTTAGAACCCACCGAGCATGTTACCCACCTTGGCACCCACATTGCAGCCCACCCTAGTACCCACCCTATGACCCACATTGGCATCCACACCCTAGCACCCAGGCACCTCGACACCCGCCTTGACACCCACCCTAGCACTGAACCTGTGACCCACCTTGGAACTCACCCTAGAACCCACCCACCCTGTGAACCACCTTGGCATCCACCTTAGCACCCACCCACCTTGGCACCCACTCTAGCACTCACCCATCCTAACACCCAACTTGTTACCCACCTTGGCACCCGCCCTCGCGTCCACCTTGAAACCCACCCTAGCACCCACCCACGCAGGAGCCCACCTTGGCACCCAACCTAACACCCACGCATCCTGGCACCCAACTTGTGACCCACCTTGGAACCCACCCTAGTACCCACCTTTGAACCCACTATATCACCAACCCACCTTGGCACCCACCCTATGACCCTCTTTGGAATCCACCCTAGCACGCACCCACCCTGGCACCCACCATGGAGCGCACCCTAGCACCCACCCACCTCGGCACGCACCTCAACACCCACCTTGGTGTGCGCACTGCGCCAACCTCTCAAAGACCCTATGTGGTGCGCTCCAAAGTGTACACCTTTGGTGCGCTCCAAGGTGCGCACCTTTGGTGCACACCGAGGTGCACACCAAAGTGTGCACCGAGGTGAGCACCAAAGTGCACTCCAGGGTGCACACCAAGGCGTGCACCTTTGGTGCGGTCAATGCAAACGAATTCGGAAGTTGGGGTCGATGTCCTAATCGCTGCTGCAGACTACACGTATGAGAATCGGACAAATAGCTTTATATAGGGGAGGTGTTGCGTTTGATGGGTCGACTCCCCTGGTTGTGTGCACTGCACCAACTTCAAAGACCCTGTCTTGTTTAAGAAGTCAAAAGTTGGGGTGGATGTCCTAATCATTGCTGCAGTCTACGCATGTATGAGAATCAGACAAATAGCTTATATAGGGGAGGTGTTGCATTCGGTGGGTTGACTCCCCTGGTTGTGCGCACTGCGCCAACCTCAAAGACCCCGCATAGCAGAAGAAGTCGGAAGTCGGATTTTGGTGAGCACCAAGGCGTGCACCTTTGGTGCGGTCAACGCAGACGAATTCAGAAGTTGGGGTGGATGTCCTAATCGTTGTTGCAGGCTACACATGTATGAGAATCAGACAAATAGCTTATATAGGGGAGGTGTTGGGTTTGATGGGTCAACTCCCTTGGTTGTGCGCATTACGCCAACCTCAAAGACCTTGTTTTCGTTAAGAAGTCAAAAGTTGGGGTCAATGTCCTAATGGCTCCTGCAGGCTACACATGTATGAGAATCGGACAAATAGCTTATATAGGGGAGGTGTTGGGTTTGATGGGTCGACTCCCCTGGTTGTGCGCATTACGTCAACCTCAAAGACCTTGTTTTCGTTAAGAAGTCAAAAGTTGGGGTCGATGTCCTAATTGCTCCTGTAGACTACACATGTATGAGAATCAGACAAATAGCTTATATAGGGGAGGTGTTGGGTTTGATGGGTTGACTCCCCTAGTTGTTCGCATTACACCAACCTCAAAGACCTTGTTTTCGTTTAGAAGCCGAAAGTTGGGGTCGATGTCCTAATTGCTCCTGCAGGCTACGCATGTATGAGAATCAGACAAATAGCTTATATAGGGGAGGTGTTGGGTTTGATGGGTCGACTCCCCTGGTTGTGCGCATTGCGCCAACCTCAAAGACCCTGCATTGCGGATGAAGTCGAAAGTCAGAGTTTGGTGTGCTACAAGGTGTGGTCGAAGGTGCTCACCTAGGTGTGCACCTTTGGAGCACAGGAAAAGTGCCCTCCAAAAGTGCGCACCTTTGGAGTGCACAAAAGTGCCCTCCAAAAGTGCGCACCTTTGGAGCGCAGAAAAGTGCCCTCCAAAAAGTGCCCTCCAAAAGTGCGCACCTTTGGAGCGCAGAAAAGTGCCCTCCAAAAAGTGCCCTCCAAAAGTGCGCACCTTTGGAGCGCAGAAAAGTGCCCTCCAAAAAGTGCCCTCCAAAAGTGCGCACCTTTGGAGCGCAGAAAAGTGCCCTCCAAAAAGTGCCCTCCAAAAGTGCGCACCTTTGGAGCGCAGAAAAGTGCCCTCCAAAAAGTGCCCTCCAAAAGTGCGCACCTTTGGAGCGCAGAAAAGTGCCCTCCAAAAAGTGCCCTCCAAAAGTGCGCACCTTTGGAGCGCAGAAAAGTGCCCTCCAAAAAGTGCCCTCCAAAAGTGCGCACCTTTGGAGCGCAGAAAAGTGCCCTCCAAAAAGTGCCCTCCAAAAGTGCGCACCTTTGGAGCGCAGAAAAGTGCCCTCCAAAAAGTGCCCTCCAAAAGTGCGCACCTTTGGAGCGCAGAAAAGTGCCCTCCAAAAAGTGCCCTCCAAAAGTGCGCACCTTTGGAGCGCAGAAAAGTGCCCTCCAAAAAGTGCCCTCCAAAAGTGCGCACCTTTGGAGCGCAGAAAAGTGCCCTCCAAAAGTGCGCACTTTTGGTGCGCACCAAGGCGCTGGTTCGGTCGTTGCAGGCGAGTTCGGAAGTTGGGGTCGATGTCCTGAGCGGAGGTGCAAACTACACAGGTGTCGGAATCGGACAAATAGCTTATATAGGGGAGGTGTATGCTTCGATGGGTCGACTCCCCAGGTTGAGCGCACCGCGCCAACCTCAAAGACCCTACGGTATGGATGAAGTCGGAAGTTGGGTCCGATGACCGATTCGATTAGTAGGTATGCTCATGAGGTCGGAATTTGGGTCCGATGACCTGCCATGTGCAGGAAGGCGAATGTTGACACTGTGCGTTGCAAGGTGCACACCAAGGCGCTGGTGCGGTCTTTTTAGTCGAGTTCGGAAGTTGGGGTCGATGTCCTGATCGGAGGTGCAAGCTACACAGGTGTGGGAATCGGACAAATAGCTTATATAGGGGAGGTGTATGCTTCGTTGGGTCGACTCCCCGGGTTGAGCGCACCGCGCCAACCTCAAAGACCCTACGGTATGGATGAAGTCGGAAGTTGGGTCCGATGACCGATTCGATATGTAGGCATACTCGCGAGGTCGGAATTTGGGTCCGATGACCTGCCACGTGCAGGAAGGCGAATGTTGGCACTGTGCGTTGCAAGGTGCGCACCAAGGCGCTGGTTCGGTCGTTGGAGGCGAGTTCGGAAGTTGGGGTCGATGTCTTGATCGGAGGTGCAAACTACACAGGTGTGGGAATCGGACAAATAGCTTATATAGGGGAGGTGTATGCTTCGTTGGGTCGACTCCCCGGGTTGAGCGCACCGCGCCAACCTCAAAGACCCTACGGTATGGATGAAGTCGGAAGTTGGGTCCGATGACCGATTCGATATGTAGGCATACTCGCGAGGTCGGAATTTGGGTCCGATGACCTGCCATGTGCAGGAAGGCGAATGTTGGGACTGTGCGTCGCAAGGTGCGCACCAAGGCGCTGGTGCCGTCGTTGCAGTCGAGTTCGGAAGTTGGGGTCGATGTCCTGGTCAGAGGTGCAAACTACACAGGTGTGGGAATCGGACAAATAGCTTATATAGGGGAGGTGTATGCTTCGATGGGTCGACTCCCTGGGTTGAGCGCACCGCGCCAACCTCAAAGACCCTACAGTATGGATGAAGTCGGAAGTTGGGTCCGATGACCGATTCGATACGTAGGCATATTGGCGAGGTCTGAATTTGTGTCCGATGACCTGCCATGCGCAGGAAGGCGGAATTTGGGTCCGATGACCGAGTTGATGGCGTGCCATGCGCAGAAAGGCGGAATTTGGGTCCGATGACCGAGTTGATGTTGATGGCCCGCCATGCACAGGAAGGCGGAATTTGGGTCCGATGACCGATTTGAAGGCGTGCCATACGCAAAAAGGCGGAGTTTGGGTCCGATGACCGAGTTGATATTGATGGCCCGCCATGCGCAGGAAGGCGGAATTTGGGTCCGATGACCTGACATACGCATGGAGTCCGACTCGGGGGCCGATGTTCGATTCGATGACTTGCATTGTGGGTAAAGTCGGAAGTTGTGGTCTTTGACCCGATTCGATGACCAGACTTCGGCTGCTTGAGAATCGGACAAATAACTTATATAGGGGAGGTAGTGTTCTCGAGCATCCTCCCCCCGTGCCCGTTTATGTCGATTGATGCTGGTGCTCGACTGGTTGGAGCGCTCGGATGCAAAAATCTTGCACCAGGATTTATCGATTGTGATGGACACGGCAAGTCTCCTGATTGCTATGCAGGAGCTCATCGTGAATCTCTATGCGGCCTTGGTATGGACTCGACCTGCGGAATGGTTCGGCAATGGTAGTCGCTCCAACACGTCCTTGCAATGGCCACAGAGGTGATTCGACTAGAGCTCCAGTCTAGCTTTTGGGTTGCTTGGCGGACTGGTATAGCCGCGATCGAGTTCCGGCCATGAACGTTTTAGATAGCTCTTGGGCTTTCTGGGACGGAAGTCGGAAGTTTGGGCTGTTGTCCGATTTGATGACCATTCTTCGGATGTGTGAGAATCGGACAAATAACTTATATAGGGGACTGTGTTGTCTCACGCAGCCCCCTCCGTGCCCCTCTATCTCGACCGATGTTGGTGCTTGAAAGGGTTGGGATCGCTCGGATTTATAAACGTGCACCACCATTTGTCGAGTGTGAGGGACGCGGCAGGTCTCCTAAATGCTATGCGGGCGCTCTCTGAGAATCTCTATCCGGCCTCGACACAGACTAGTCTTGCTGAATGGTTTGGCACTGGTAGTCGATCCAACACGTCGTTGTTGTGGCCGCCTAGGCGATTCGATTCGAGCCCCCGTCTAGCTTTTGGGTTGCTTGGCGGATTTTGCCCTATCCGCAAGTGAGCTCGGTCCCTAAACGTTCGAGAAACCCGATTGCTATGCGCCGACTCTCTTTCTTGCGAGCCTCCATCTAGCTTTTGGGTCTCTACGGAACGGAAGTCGGAATCTGGGACCGTTGTTTGATTCGACGAGGCAGACTACGGTTGTGCGAGAATCGGACAAATAACTTATATAGGGGAGGTGTTGACTGGAGCATTCTCCCCCGTGCCCCTCTAACTCGACCAATGCTGGCGCTCGAACGGTGGTAGCGCTCGGATTTTCATTGAGCGCCAGCATTGGTCGATTTAGAGGGGCATGCGAGATTCCCGAATGCTATGCGAGGGCTCTAACGGAAATGTCTATTGGTTTCGGTATGGATGCAATTGCGAGTGGTTCGGCAAAGGTAGTCGTTCCGATGCGTCCATGTCGTGGCCAAATCGATAATTCGATTTGAGCCCTCGTATAGCATTTGGGTCTCTCGATGTGATTCCGCATTCCAGTCCCTTTGGGCACTGCTTGAGCCGCATCCCAGGGGGTTCCCTTCCCAATAATCTGCCTCGCAACCCGATTGCTATGCGGTGAGGCTCCTCGGCCGCCTCGGAACTATCTGTGTATCGGACGCGTCGCGGGATAAGGGGTTGTCACTGGTAGTCGCCCCAAGCGCGTCCGATGCTTGGACCATTCCGAGGCGGCCCTGAAGCCTCTTCCGTCTAGCCGTTGGGTCCTTCTCGCCGCATCCCTCGCCTCGCACCCCGATTGCTATGCGGTGAGGCTCCTCGGCCGCCTCGGAACTATCTGTGTATCGGACGCGTCGCGGGATAAGGGGTTGTCATTGGTAGTCGCCCCAAGCGCGTCCGATGCTTGGACCATTCCGAGGCGGCCCTGAAGCCTCTTCCGTCTAGCCGTTGGGTCCTTCTCGCCGCATCCCTCGCCTCGCACCCCGATTGCTATGCGGTGAGGCTCCTCGGCCGCCTCGGAACTATCTGTGTATCGGACGCGTCGCGGGATAAGGGGTTGTCATTGGTAGTCGCCCCAAGCGTGTCCGATGCTTGGACCATTCCGAGGCGGCCCTGAAGCCTCTTCCGTCTAGCCGTTGGGTCCTTCTCGCCGCATCCCTCGCCTCGCACCCCGATTGCTATGCGGTGAGGCTCCTCGGCCGCCTCGGAACTATCTGTGTATCGGACGCGTCGCGGGATAAGGGGTTGTCACTGGTAGTCGCCCCAAGCGCGTCCGATGCTTGGACCATTCCGAGGCGGCCCTGAAGCCTCTTCCGTCTAGCCGTTGGGTCCTTCTCGCCGCATCCCTCGCCTCGCACCCCGATTGCTATGCGGTGAGGCTCCTCGGCCGCCTCGGAACTATCTGTGTATCGGACGCGTCGCGGGATAAGGGGTTGTCACTGGTAGTCGCCCCAAGCGCGTTCGATGCTTGGACCATTCCGAGGCGGCCCTGAAGCCTCTTCCGTCTAGCCGTTGGGTCCTTCTCGCCGCATCCCTCGCCTCGCACCCCGATTGCTATGCGGTGAGGCTCCTCGGCCGCCTTGGAACTATCTGTGTATCGGACGCGTCGCGGGATAAGGGGTTGTCACTGGTAGTCGCCCCAAGCGCGTCCGATGCTTGGACCATTCCGAGGTGGACCCGAAGCCTCTTCCGTCTAGCCGTTGGGTCCTTCTCGCCGCATCCTTCGCCTCGCACCCCGATTGCTATGCGGTGAGGCTCCTCGGCCGCCTCGGAACTATCTGTGTATCGGACGCGTCGCGGGATAAGGGGTTGTCACTGGTAGTCGCCCCAAGCGCGTCCGATGCTTGGACCATTCCGAGGCGGACCCGAAGCCTCTTCCGTCTAGCCGTTGGGTCCTTCTCGCCGCATCCCTCGCCTCGCACCCCGATTGCTATGCGGTGAGGCTCCTCGGCCGCCTTGGAACTATCTGTGTATCGGACGCGTCGCGGGATAAGGGGTTGTCACTGGTAGTCGCCCCAAGCGCGTCCGATGCTTGGACCATTCCGAGGCGGACCCGAAGCCTCTTCCGTCTAGCCGTTGGGTCCTTCTCGCCGCATCCCTCGCCTCGCACCCCGATTGCTATGCGGTGAGGCTCCTCGGCCGCCTTGGAACTATCTGTGTATCGGACGCGTCGCGGGATAAGGGGTTGTCACTGGTAGTCGCCCCAAGCGCGTCCGATGCTTGGACCATTCCGAGGCGGACCCGAAGCCTCTTCCGTCTAGCCGTTGGGTCCTTCTCGCCGCATCCCTCGCCTCGCACCCCGATTGCTATGCGGTGAGGCTCCTCGGCCGCCTTGGAACTATCTGTGTATCGGACGCGTCGCGGGATAAGGGGTTGTCACTGGTAGTCGCCCCAAGCGCGTCCGATGCTTGGACCATTCCGAGGCGGCCCCGAAGCCTCTTCCGTCTAGCCGTTGGGTCCTTCTCGCCGCATCCCTCGCCTCGCACCCCGATTGCTATGCGGTGAGGCTCCTCGGCCGCCTTGGAACTATCTGTGTATCGGACGCGTCGCGGGATAAGGGGTTGTCACTGGTAGTCGCCCCAAGCGCGTCCGATGCTTGGACCATTCCGAGGCGGCCCCGAAGCCTCTTCCGTGTAGCCGTTGGGTCCTTCTCGCCGCATCCCTCGCCTCGCACCCCGATTGCTATGCGGTGAGGCTCCTCGGCCGCCTTGGAACTATCTGTGTATCGGACGCGTCGCGGGATAAGGGGTTGTCACTGGTAGTCGCCCCAAGCGCGTCCGATGCTTGGACCATTCCGAGGCGGACCTGAAGCCTCTTCCCTCTAGCCGTTGGGGCTTTCTCGCCGCATCCCTCGCCTCGCACCCTGATTGCTATGCTGTGAGGCTCCTCGGCCGCCTTGGAACTATCTGTGTATCGGACGCATCGCGGGATAAGGGGTTGGCAGTGGTAGTCGCCCCAAGCGCATCCGATGCTTGGACCATTCCGAGGCGGCCCTGCAGCCTCTTCCGTCTAGCCGTTGGGGCCATCTCGCCGCATCCCCCACCTCGCACCACGATTGCTATGCGGTGAGGCTCCTTGGCCGCCTCGGAACTATCTGTGTATCGGACGCATCGCGGGATAAGGGGTTGTCACTGGTAGTCGCCCCAAGCGCGTCCGATGCTTGGACTATTCCGAGGCGGCCCTGCAGCCTCTTCCGTCTAGCCGTTGGGGCCATCTCGCTGCATCCCCCACCTCCTCGGCCGCCTCGGAACTATCTGTGTATCGGACGCATCGCGGGATAAGGGGTTGGCAGTGGTAGTCGCCCCAAGCGCGTCCGATGCTTGGACTATTCCGAGGCAGCCCTGCAGCCTCTTCCGTCTAGCCTTTGGGGCCATCTCGCCGCATCCCTCGCCTCGCACCCCGATTGCTATGCGGTGAGGCTCCTCGGCCGCCTGGGAACTATCTTCGTATCGGACGCATCGCGGGATAAGGGGTTGTCACTGGTAGTCGCCCCAAGCGCGTCCGATGCTTGGACTATTCCGAGGCGGCCCTGTGGCCTCTTCCGTCTAGCCGTTGGGGCCATCTCGCCGCATCCCCCACCTCGCACCCCGATTGCTATGCGGTGAGGCTCTTCGGCCGCCTTGGAACTATCTTCGTATCGGACGCATCGCGGGATAAGGGGTTGTCACTGGTAGTGGCCCCAAGCGCGTCCGATGCTTGGACTATTCCGAGGCGGCCCTGCAGCCTCTTCCGTCTAGCCGTTGGGGCCATCTCGCCGCATCCCCCACCTCGCACCCCGATTGCTATGCGGTGAGGCTCCTCGGCCGCCTTGGAACTATCTTCGTATCGGACGCATCGCGGGATAAGGGGTTGTCACTGGTAGTCGCCCCAAGCGCGTCCGATGCTTGGACTATTCCGACGCGGCCCTGTGGCCTCTTCCGTCTAGCCGTTGGGGCCATCTCGCCGCATCCCCCACCTCGCACCCCGATTGCTATGCGGTGAGGCTCCTCGGCCGCCTTGGAACCATCTTCGTATCGGACGCATCGCGGGATAGGGGGCTGTCACTGGTAGTCGCCCCAAGCGTGTCCGATGCTTGGACCATTCCTAGGCGGCCCTGAAGCCTCTTCCGTCTAGCCGTTGGGGCCTTCCCGCCCCATCCCTCGCCTCGCACCCCCGATTGCTATGCGGTGAGGCTCCTCGGCCGCCTTGGAACCATCTGTGTATCGGACGCATCGCGGGATAAGGGGTTGGCACTGGCAGTCGCCCCAAGCGCGTCCGATGCTTGGACCATTCCGAGGTGGCCCTGAAGCCTCTTCCGTCTAGCCGTTGGGGCCTTCCCGCCCCATCCCTCGCCTCGCACCCCGATTGATATGCGGTGAGGCTCCTCGGCCGCCTTGGAACTATCTGTGTATCGGACGCATCGCGGGATAAGGGGTTGGCACTGGTAGTCGTCCCAATCGCATCCGATGCTTGGACCATTCCGAGGCGGCCCTGCAGCCTCTTCCGTTTAGCCGTCGGGGCCTTCCCGCCGCATCCCTCGCCTCGCATCCCGATTCCTATGCGGTGAGTCTTCTCGGCCGCCGCGGAACTATACCTGTTATTGCTACTGCATCCTTCGGCTGGTAACCTCCTCTGCCGCCTTGGAACGTTCTCTTTGTCGGACGCGTCGCGGGATAAGGGGTTGGCACTGGTAGTCGCCCCAAGCGCGCCCGATGCATAGACCGCTCCGAGTCGACCTTGCTTTCAGCCTCTCACATGCATAGACCTCTCTGAGTCGACCCTGCAGCCTCTCACGTTTAGCCTTTGGAATCTCGCCTCACAACATGATTGCTATCCTTGATGCATCCCTTGCCTCGAGCCCTGATTGCTTTCTTGGCTGCATCCCTCCTCTCCTCACAGCCCGGTTGTCATCACTGCTTCATCCGTCGCTTCATGCATTCTGGCTGCTGGGCCCTTCCCACCGCACACCTCGATTGCTATCTCTTCTGCATCACACACCC
>NW_026728846.1:885000-910000 GCF_030272615.1 Cryptomeria japonica | reverse complement strand
CGCACCTCCGCCAGGGTGGGCACCTTGGTGCGCACAACTTGCCTGGGCTGCGCACCAGGAAGGGCTCAAGATGGCACCCGCGTTCCGTTTTTTTCACTATCTTTCAGAACGGAAATTTTAAAATCTCGTTTTTTTTTGCCTTTTCTGGAAATTAGTGAAGGCAGCGCATCAAAGGTGCGCAACGCTGGTGCGAACCTGGGAGCGCTCCGATGTGTGCTCCAAGGTGCGGCGTGCACGAAGTCGGACCCCGGTTTGCCCCGGGTGCGCACCTCGCGTGCACCTTGGTGCGCACACCTTGGCTGGGTTGCGCGCCCTGGTGGGCACCATGGTGCGCACCAAGGAGCGCTCCGAAGTGTGCTCCAAGGTGCGGCGTGCACGAAGTCGGAGCCCGGTTTGCCCCGGGTGCGCACCTCGCGTGCACCTTCGCCGCGGTGGGCACCATGGCGTGCACGAAGTCGGAGCCCGGTTTGCCCCGGGTGCGCACCTCGCGTGCACCTTCGCCGGGGTGGGCACCTTGGTGTGCAGACCTTGGCTGGGTTGCGCGCCCTGGTGGGCACCATGGTGCGCACCAAGGAGCGCTCCGAAGTGTGCTCCAAGGTGCGGCCTGCACGAAGTCGGAGCCCGGTTTGCCCCGGGTGTGCACCTCGGGTGGGCACCTTGGTGCGCATGCCTTGCCTGGGCTGCGCACCAGGGCGGGCTCAAGATGGCACCCGCGTTCCTTTTTTTTCACTATCTTTCAAAACGGAAATTTTAAAATCTCATTTTTTTTTGCCTTTTTCTGGAAATTAGTGAAGGCAGCGCATCAAAGGTGCGCACCTCGCTGCCCACCACGGTGCGCAACGCCGGTGGGCACCCGGGAGTGCTTCGAAGTGTGCTCCAAGGTGCTGCGTGCACGTTGTCGGAGCCCGGTTTGCCCCGGGTGCGCACCTCGCGTGCACCTTCGTCGGGGTGGGCACCTTGGCTGGGTTTGCCCCGGCTGCGCTCCGAAGCGGGGTTATTGGAGCGCCGCCTCTTTTTTTGTCGGAGCGTTTGGTGGGGTTTCTCGCATTGGCTCTTCCGAGGCCCGGTTGCCACCCTGGCGCGCACGAAGTCGGAAGTAGGGTTAATTGCCCGGGTGCGCACCTTTGCCAGGGTGGGCACCTTACCTGGGCTGCGCACCAGGGCGGGCTCAAGATGGCACGCGCGTTCCGTTTTTTTCACTATCTTTCAAAACGGAAATTTTAAAATCTCCTTTTTTTTTTGCCTTTTCTGGAAATTAGTGAAGGCAGCGCATCAAAGGTGCGCACCTCGCTGCCCACCTTGGTGTGCTCTGAGGTGCGCACCCGGGAGCGCTACGAAGTGTGCTCCAAGGTGCGGCGTGCACGTTGTCGGAGCCCGGTTTGCCCCGGGTGCGCACCTCGCCTGCACCTTGGCCGGGGTGGGCACCTTGGCTGGGTTTGCCCAGGGTGCGCTCCGAAGCGGGGTTACTGGAGCGCCCCCTCTTTTTTTGTCAGAGCGTTTGGTGGGGTTTCTCGCATTGGCTCTTCCCAGGCCCGGTTGTTGGGTGCGCTCCCACCCTGGCGCGCGCGAAGTTGGAAGTTGGGTTAATTGCCCGGGCGCGCACCTTCGCCAGGGTGGGCACCTTGGTGCGCACACCTTGGCTGGGCTGCGCACCAGGGCGGGCTCAAGATGGCACCAGCATTCCCTTTTTCTCACTATCTTTCAAAACGGAAATTTTAAAATCTCGTTTTTTTTTTGCCTTTTATGGAAATTAGTGAAGGCATCGCATCAAAGGTGCGCACCTCGCTGCCCACCTTGGTGTGCTCCGAGGTGCCCACCACGGTGCGCAACGCCGGTGCGAACCCGGGAGCGCCCCGATGTGTGCTCCAAGGTGCGGCGTGCACGAAGTCGGACCCCGGTTTGCCCCGGGTGCGCACCTCGCGTGCACCTTGGTGCGCACACCTTGGCTGGGTTGCGCGGCCTGGTGGGCACCATGGTGCGCACCAAGGAGCGCTCCGAAGTGTGCTCCAAGGTGCGGCGTGCACGAAGTCGGAGCCCGGTTTGCCCCGGGTACGCACCTCGCGTGCACCTTCGCCGGGGTGGGCACCTCGGCTGGGTTGCGCGCCCTGGTGCGCACCAAGGAGCGCTCCGAAGTGTGCTCCAAGGTGCGGCGTGCACGAAGTCGGAGCCCGGTTTGCCCCGGGTGCGCACCTCGCGTGCACCTTCGGCGGGGTTGCGCGCCCTGGTGGGCACCATGGTGCGCACCAAGGAGCGCTCCGAAGTGTGCTCCAAGGTGCGGCGTGCACGAAGTCGGAGCCCGGTTTGCCCCGGGTGCGCACCTCGCGTGCACCTTCGGCGGGGTTGCGCGCCCTGGTGGGCACCATGGTGCGCACCAAGGAGCGCTCCGAAGTGTGCTCCAAGGTGCGGCGTGCACGAAGTCGGAGCCCGGTTTGCCCCGGGTGCGCACCTCGCGTGCACCTTCGCCGCGGTGGGCACCATGGCGTGCACGAAGTCGGAGCCCGGTTTGCCCCGGGTGCGCACCTCGCGTGCACCTTCGCCGGGGTGGGCACCTCGGCTGGGTTGCGCGCCCTGGTGCGCACCAAGGAGCGCTCCGAAGTGTGCTCCAAGGTGCGGCGTGCACGAAGTCGGAGCCCGGTTTGCCCCGGGTGCGCACCTCGCGTGCACCTTCGCCAGGGTGGGCACCTCGGTGCGCACACCTTCTCAATGTTTTCTTGCCTTTTCTGGAAATTGGTGAAGGCAGCGCATCAAAGGTGCGCACCTCGGTGTGCTCCGAGGTGCGAACCCGAGAGCGCTCCGAGGTGCCCACGAAGTCGAAAGTCGGGTTAATTGCATTGTTTTCCCCGGGTGCGCTCCGAGGTGCGCAACATCGGCGCGCACCAAGGAGGGCTCCGAAGTGTGCTCCAAGGTGCGCACGATGGCGTGCACCTCTGGTGCGCACGATTCGGAGCTCGGTTTGACCGGGGTGCGCACACCTTGGCTGGGTTGCGCACCTTTTGTGCGCTCCAAGGTGCGCACGAAGTCGGAGCTCGGTTTGCCCCGGGTGCGCACCTTCGCCAGGGTGCGCACCTTGATGCGCACGCCTTGGCTGGGCTGCGCACCTTGGTGGGCGCCATGGTGCGCACCTTTCGTGCGCTCCAAGGTGCGCACGAAGTCGGAGCTCGGTTTGCCCCGGGTGCGCACCTTGGTGGGCGCCATGGTGCACTCCGAGGTGCCCAAGATTGGTGCGCACCAAGGAGCGCTCCGAAGTGCGCTCCAAGGTGCGCGCGAAGTCGAAAGTTGGGTTAATTGTCCGGTTTGCCTCGGGTGCGCACCTTGCGTGCACCTTCGCCAGGGTGGGCGCCTTGGTGCGCACACCTTGGCTGGGCTGCGCACACCTTGGCACCCGCGTTTCCTTCATTTTAAATTTTTTTTTTTTACAATCTCTCAAGTGGGAAATTCTATAATCTCAACTTTTTTTGCCTTTTCAGGAAACTTTTGAATGGAGCGCATCATTGGTGCGCTCCGAAGTGTGCTCCAAAGCTCTCTCCAGCTGCGTGCACCTGCCCCGGCCGCGCACCCGGCCCCGCCCAGCTTCGCTCACCTGTCCCGGGCGTCTGGTGCGGAACCTTAGAGTAAGAAACATCACCGTGCACCTTGGCCAACGTGCGCGACTCGACCGAGCGCGCACTGGCCGAGGTGCACACCGATTTCACCTGGGTGCGCGCGCAGCACCTCGGGCGCACCGGGGTGCGCGCACAACGCCCGGGTTGCACCGTGGCCTGTGTGCTCGGGGCGCCTCGGGTGCGCGCTCGGTGTCGCCCCCGCGCGCGCGGTAGTGCGGGCAGCGCACCCCGGCCCGGCCCGGCCCCGACGAGAACGCAAACGGGCAAAAGGTTTATTCAAATAGCATTGCGATGCCCGGCGAAAAACTAAAAAAGGGTGCAACACCGGGACTTCCCGGGAGGTCACCCATCCCAGTACTACTCCGGCCCAAGCGCGCTTAACTGCGGAGTTCTGATGGGATCCGGTGCACTAACGCTGGTATGATCGCACCCGTTATGAGCTTGTCGCAGTGTGTACTTAGCAAACCGCGACCCACGTGCGAATCCACCCCGGCCACCCACCCCCGTCGAGGTGCACACCCTCCCTCGCGAAGTGCGCCCCGTTCGCCAAGTGTGAGCCCTGCCCGGGTGCGCGCACCTTGCTAGGGCGTCGGGTGTGCACCCGGCGCGGCCTACGTGCGTGCACCTGTAGGGGGCGTCGTGTGCGTGCAGTGTCCCGTCTGCAACGCGGTGCCCACACACCACCTCGGGCGCAACGACCTGCGCTCACATGTGGGCCGAGTGCACCTTGGTGCATGTTCGGGGCGCCTCGGGTGCACGCTCGATCTTGCCCCGGTGCACCAAGGCGCTCGGTTTGCCCCGGGTGCGCACTTGGTGCAAGGTGGGCACCCAAAATAGGGATCAAGCACCAAAACACAAGTTTCGGGATGCAAAATGGGACCCAAGGACCACAAATGCGTTCCAAGACCCATGATGGGTCCACGAGAACAAAAATGTGTTCCGAGACTTAATAA
Organism: Cryptomeria japonica; assembly: GCF_030272615.1. Lineage (NCBI taxonomy): Eukaryota > Viridiplantae > Streptophyta > Pinopsida > Cupressales > Cupressaceae > Cryptomeria > Cryptomeria japonica. The sequence continues at coordinate 905,445 of NW_026728846.1, read as the reverse complement.
ACAAATATTGGGTTTTAGGAGAAGAAACATGCTCTGATGCCCAAAACGAGAATCGACCCCGAAAAGGCCACAGGCCAAAAGTGGGATGCGAGACAAAAAAAAATGGGACCCGAGGACCAAAATTGGGTTCCCAGGTCGAAGACAGGGCAACCGGACAAGAAACGACCTCTAAGGCTCGAAATGAGTCCCGACGACTAAAACTTGACAAGAAGCACCCATCAGGCACCCAACTCGACACCCATGGGATGCCGACCCACCCGGGCTTCCACCTAGCACACCTTGGCACCCACCCACCCTCGCACCCAACCTCGCACCCAACTTAGCACCTTTGAACCCACATTGGCACTCACCCTGACCCTGGCACCTTGGAACCCACATTGGCACTCACCTTGACCCTGGCACCCACCTTTGCACTCACCTTGGGACCCACCCTGGCTCCCACCTCGGCACCCACCCAGACACCCACCTTGGTTCCTTGGCACCCACCTTGGATCCTTGGCACCCACCCCGACACCCACCTTGGCACGCAACTTGGCTACTTGCCACCCACCTTGGCTCCTTGACGCCCACCCCGACAACCACCCCGTGACCTACCCTGGCTAGGGTTGGTGCACACCCACCCTGGTGCCCACCTTGGCACCCACCCTATGACCCACCTTGGCACGCACCTTAGTACCCACCCCGTTACCCACCCTAGGACCCACCCCGTGACCCACCTTGGCCAGGGTGGGTGCCTTGGTGCGCACAACTTGCCTGGGCTGCACACCAGGGCGGGCTCAAGATGGCACCCGCGTTCCGTTTTTTTCACTATCTTTCAAAACGGAAATTTTAAAATCTCATTTTTTTCTTTTTTTTGCCTTTTCTGGAAATTAGTGAAGGCAGCGCATCAAAGGTGCGCAATGCTGGTGCGAACCCGGGAGCGCTCCGATGTGTGCTCCAAGGTGCGGCGTGCACGAAGTCCGAGCCCGGTTTGCCCCGGGTGCGCACCTCGCGTGCACCTTCGCCGGGGTGAGCACCTTGGCTGGGTTGCGCGCCCTGGTGCGTACCAAGGAGCGCTCTGAAGTGTGCTCCAAGGTGCGGCGTGCACGAAGTCGGAGCCCGGTTTGCCCCGGGTGTGCACCTCGGGTGCGCACCTCGCGTGCACCTTCGCTGCGGTGGGCACCTTGGCTGGGTTGCGCGCCTTGGTGGGCACCATGCAGTGCACGAAGTCGGAGCCCGGTTTGCCCCGGGCGCGCACCTCCGCCAGGGTGGGCACCTTGGTGCGCACAACTTGCCTGGGCTGCGCATCAGGAAGGGCTCAAGATGGCACCCGCGTTCCGTTTTTTTCACTATCTTTCAGAACGGAAATTTTAAAATATCGTTTTTTTTTGCCTTTTCTGGAAATTAGTGAAGGCAGCGCATCAAAGGTGCGCAACGCTGGTGCGAACCTGGGAGCGCTCCGATGTGTGCTCCAAGGTGCGGCGTGCACGAAGTCGGAGCCCGGTTTGCCTCGGGTGCGCCCTGGTGGGCACCATGGTGCGCACCAAGGAGCGCTCCGAAGTGTGCTCCAAGGTGCGGCCTGCACGAAGTCGGAGCCCGGTTTGCCCCGGGTGTGCACCTCGGGTGGGCACCTTGGTGCGCATGCCTTGCCTGGGCTGCGCACCAGGGCGGGCTCAAGATGGCACCCGCGTTCCTTTTTTTTCACTATCTTTCAAAACGGAAATTTTAAAATCTCATTTTTTTTTGCCTTTTTCTGGAAATTAGTGAAGGCAGCGCATCAAAGGTGCGCACCTCGCTGCCCACCACGGTGCGCAACGCCGGTGGGCACCCGGGAGTGCTTCGAAGTGTGCTCCAAGGTGCTGCGTGCACGTTGTCGGAGCCCGGTTTGCCCCGGGTGCGCACCTCGCGTGCACCTTCGTCGGGGTGGGCACCTTGGCTTGGTTTGCCCCGGCTGCGCTCCGAAGCGGGGTTATTGGAGCGCCGCCTCTTTTTTTGTCGGAGCGTTTGGTGGGGTTTCTCGCATTGGCTCTTCCGAGGCCCGGTTGCCACCCTGGCGCGCACGAAGTCGGAAGTAGGGTTAATTGCCCGGGTGCGCACCTTTGCCAGGGTGGCACCTTACCTGGGCTGCGCACCAGGGCGGGCTCAAGATGGCACGCGCGTTCCGTTTTTTTCACTATCTTTCAAAACGGAAATTTTAAAATCTCCTTTTTTTTTTGCCTTTTCTGGAAATTAGTGAAGGCAGCGCATCAAAGGTGCGCACCTCGCTGCCCACCTTGGTGTGCTCTGAGGTGCGCACCCGGGAGCGCTACGAAGTGTGCTCCAAGGTGCGGCGTGCACGTTGTCGGAGCCCGGTTTGCCCCGGGTGCGCACCTCGCCTGCACCTTGGCCGGGGTGGGCACCTTGGCTGGGTTTGCCCAGGGTGCGCTCCGAAGCGGGGTTACTGGAGCGCCCCCTCTTTTTTTGTCAGAGAGTTTGGTGGGGTTTCTCGCATTGGCTCTTCCCAGGCCCGGTTGTTGGGTGCGCTCCCACCCTGGCGCGCGCGAAGTTGGAAGTTGGGTTAATTGCCCGGGCGCGCACCTTCGCCAGGGTGGGCACCTTGGTTCGCAAACCTTGGCTGGGCTGCGCACCAGGGCGGGCTCAAGATGGCACCAGCATTCCCTTTTTCTCACTATCTTTCAAAACGGAAATTTTAAAATCTCGTTTTTTTTTTGCCTTTTATGGAAATTAGTGAAGGCATCGCATCAAAGGTGCGCACCTCGCTGCCCACCTTGGTGTGCTCCGAGGTGCCCACCACGGTGCGCAACGCCGGTGCGAACCCGGGAGCGCCCCGATGTGTGCTCCAAGGTGCGGCGTGCACGAAGTCGGACCCCGGTTTGCCCCGGGTGCGCACCTCGCGTGCACCTTGGTGCGCACACCTTGGCTGGGTTGCGCGGCCTGGTGGGCACCATGGTGCGCACCAAGGAGCGCTCCGAAGTGTGCTCCAAGGTGCGGCGTGCACGAAGTCGGAGCCCGGTTTGCCCCGGGTGCGCACCTTCGCCGCGGTGGGCACCATGGCGTGCACGAAGTCGGAGCCCGGTTTGCCCCGGGTGCGCACCTCGCGTGCACCTTCGCCGGGGTGGGCACCTCGGCTGGGTTGCGCGCCCTGGTGCGCACCAAGGAGCGCTCTGAAGTGTGCTCCAAGGTGCGGCGTGCACGAAGTCGGAGCCCGGTTTGCCCCGGGTGTGCACCTCGGGTGCGCACCTCGCGTGCACCTTCGCTGCGGTGGGCACCTTGGCTGGGTTGCGCGCCTTGGTGGGCACCATGCAGTGCACGAAGTCGGAGCCCGGATTGCCCCGGGCGCGCACCTCCGCCAGGGTGGGCACCTTGGTGCGCACAACTTGCCTGGGCTGCGCACCAGGAAGGGCTCAAGATGGCACCCGCGTTCCGTTTTTTTCACTATCTTTCAGAACGGAAATTTTAAAATCTCGTTTTTTTTTGCCTTTTCTGGAAATTAGTGAAGGCAGCGCATCAAAGGTGCGCAACGCTGGTGCGAACCTGGGAGCGCTCCGATGTGTGCTCCAAGGTGCGGCGTGCACGAAGTCGGACCCCGGTTTGCCCCGGGTGCGCACCTCGCGTGCACCTTGGTGCGCACACCTTGGCTGGGTTGCGCGCCCTGGTGGGCACCATGGTGCGCACCAAGGAGCGCTCCGAAGTGTGCTCCAAGGTGCGGCGTGCACGAAGTCGGAGCCCGGTTTGCCCCGGGTGCGCACCTCGCGTGCACCTTCGCCGCGGTGGGCACCATGGCGTGCACGAAGTCGGAGCCCGGTTTGCCCCGGGTGCGCACCTCGCGTGCACCTTCGCCGGGGTGGGCACCTTGGTGTGCAGACCTTGGCTGGGTTGCGCGCCCTGGTGGGCACCATGGTGCGCACCAAGGAGCGCTCCGAAGTGTGCTCCAAGGTGCGGCCTGCACGAAGTCGGAGCCCGGTTTGCCCCGGGTGTGCACCTCGGGTGGGCACCTTGGTGCGCATGCCTTGCCTGGGCTGCGCACCAGGGCGGGCTCAAGATGGCACCCGCGTTCCTTTTTTTTCACTATCTTTCAAAACGGAAATTTTAAAATCTCATTTTTTTTTGCCTTTTTCTGGAAATTAGTGAAGGCAGCGCATCAAAGGTGCGCACCTCGCTGCCCACCACGGTGCGCAACGCCGGTGGGCACCCGGGAGTGCTTCGAAGTGTGCTCCAAGGTGCTGCGTGCACGTTGTCGGAGCCCGGTTTGCCCCGGGTGCGCACCTCGCGTGCACCTTCGTCGGGGTGGGCACCTTGGCTGGGTTTGCCCCGGCTGCGCTCCGAAGCGGGGTTATTGGAGCGCCGCCTCTTTTTTTGTCGGAGCGTTTGGTGGGGTTTCTCGCATTGGCTCTTCCGAGGCCCGGTTGCCACCCTGGCGCGCACGAAGTCGGAAGTAGGGTTAATTGCCCGGGTGCGCACCTTTGCCAGGGTGGGCACCTTACCTGGGCTGCGCACCAGGGCGGGCTCAAGATGGCACGCGCGTTCCGTTTTTTTCACTATCTTTCAAAACGGAAATTTTAAAATCTCCTTTTTTTTTTGCCTTTTCTGGAAATTAGCGAAGGCAGCGCATCAAAGGTGCGCACCTCGCTGCCCACCTTGGTGTGCTCTGAGGTGCGCACCCGGGAGCGCTACGAAGTGTGCTCCAAGGTGCGGCGTGCACGTTGTCGGAGCCCGGTTTGCCCCGGGTGCGCACCTCGCCTGCACCTTGGCCGGGGTGGGCACCTTGGCTGGGTTTGCCCAGGGTGCGCTCCGAAGCGGGGTTACTGGAGCGCCCCCTCTTTTTTTGTCAGAGCGTTTGGTGGGGTTTCTCGCATTGGCTCTTCCCAGGCCCGGTTGTTGGGTGCGCTCCCACCCTGGCGCGCGCGAAGTTGGAAGTTGGATTAATTGCCCGGGCGCGCACCTTCGCCAGGGTGGGCACCTTGGTGCGCACACCTTGGCTGGGCTGCGCACCAGGGCGGGCTCAAGATGGCACCAGCATTCCCTTTTTCTCACTATCTTTCAAAACGGAAATTTTAAAATCTCGTTTTTTTTTTGCCTTTTATGGAAATTAGTGAAGGCATCGCATCAAAGGTGCGCACCTCGCTGCCCACCTTGGTGTGCTCCGAGGTGCCCACCACGGTGCGCAACGCCGGTGCGAACCCGGGAGCGCCCCGATGTGTGCTCCAAGGTGCGGCGTGCACGAAGTCGGACCCCGGTTTGCCCCGGGTGCGCACCTCGCGTGCACCTTGGTGCGCACACCTTGGCTGGGTTGCGCGGCCTGGTGGGCACCATGGTGCGCACCAAGGAGCGCTCCGAAGTGTGCTCCAAGGTGCGGCGTGCACGAAGTCGGAGCCCGGTTTGCCCCGGGTACGCACCTCGCGTGCACCTTCGCCGGGGTGGGCACCTCGGCTGGGTTGCGCGCCCTGGTGCGCACCAAGGAGCGCTCCGAAGTGTGCTCCAAGGTGCGGCGTGCACGAAGTCGGAGCCCGGTTTGCCCCGGGTGCGCACCTTCGCCGCGGTGCGCACCATGGCGTGCACGAAGTCGGAGCCCGGTTTGCCCCGGGTGCGCACCTCGCGTGCACCTTCGGCGGGGTTGCGCGCCCTGGTGGGCACCATGGTGCGCACCAAGGAGCGCTCCGAAGTGTGCTCCAAGGTGCGGCGTGCACGAAGTCGGAGCCCGGTTTGCCCCGGGTGCGCACCTCGCGTGCACCTTCGGCGGGGTTGCGCGCCCTGGTGGGCACCATGGTGCGCACCAAGGAGCGCTCCGAAGTGTGCTCCAAGGTGCGGCGTGCACGAAGTCGGAGCCCGGTTTGCCCCGGGTGCGCACCTCGCGTGCACCTTCGCCGCGGTGGGCACCATGGCGCGCACGAAGTCGGAGCCCGGTTTGCCCCGGGTGCGCACCTCGCGTGCACCTTCGGCGGGGTTGCGCGCCCTGGTGGGCACCATGGTGCGCACCAAGGAGCGCTCCGAAGTGTGCTCCAAGGTGCGGCGTGCACGAAGTCGGAGCCCGGTTTGCCCCGGGTGCGCACCTCGCGTGCACCTTCGGCGGGGTTGCGCGCCCTGGTGGGCACCATGGTGCGCACCAAGGAGCGCTCCGAAGTGTGCTCCAAGGTGCGGCGTGCACGAAGTCGGAGCCCGGTTTGCCCCGGGTGCGCACCTCGCGTGCACCTTCGCCGCGGTGGGCACCATGGCGCGCACGAAGTCGGAGCCCGGTTTGCCCCGGGTGCGCACCTCGCGTGCACCTTCGCCGGGGTGGGCACCTCGGCTGGGTTGCGCGCCCTGGTGCGCACCAAGGAGCGCTCCGAAGTGTGCTCCAAGGTGCGGCGTGCACGAAGTCGGAGCCCGGTTTGCCCCGGGTGCGCACCTCGCGTGCACCTTCGCCAGGGTGGGCACCTCGGTGCGCACACCTTCTCAATGTTTTCTTGCCTTTTCTGGAAATTGGTGAAGGCAGCGCATCAAAGGTGCGCACCTCGGTGTGCTCCGAGGTGCGAACCCGAGAGCGCTCCGAGGTGCCCACGAAGTCGAAAGTCGGGTTAATTGCATTGTTTTCCCCGGGTGCGCTCCGAGGTGCGCAACATCGGCGCGCACCAAGGAGGGCTCCGAAGTGTGCTCCAAGGTGCGCACGATGGCGTGCACCTCTGGTGCGCACGATTCGGAGCTCGGTTTGACCGGGGTGCGCACACCTTGGCTGGGTTGCGCACCTTTTGTGCGCTCCAAGGTGCGCACGAAGTCGGAGCTCGGTTTGCCCCGGGTGCGCACCTTCGCCAGGGTGCGCACCTTGATGCGCACGCCTTGGCTGGGCTGCGCACCTTGGTGGGCGCCATGGTGCGCACCTTTCGTGCGCTCCAAGGTGCGCACGAAGTCGGAGCTCGGTTTGCCCCGGGTGCGCACCTTGGTGGGCGCCATGGTGCACTCCGAGGTGCCCAAGATTGGTGCGCACCAAGGAGCGCTCCGAAGTGCGCTCCAAGGTGCGCGCGAAGTCGAAAGTTGGGTTAATTGTCCGGTTTGCCTCGGGTGCGCACCTTGCGTGCACCTTCGCCAGGGTGGGCGCCTTGGTGCGCACACCTTGGCTGGGCTGCGCACACCTTGGCACCCGCGTTTCCTTCATTTTAAATTTTTTTTTTTTACAATCTCTCAAGTGGGAAATTCTATAATCTCAACTTTTTTTGCCTTTTCAGGAAACTTTTGAATGGAGCGCATCATTGGTGCGCTCCGAAGTGTGCTCCAAAGCTCTCTCCAGCTGCGTGCACCTGCCCCGGCCGCGCACCCGGCCCCGCCCAGCTTCGCTCACCTGTCCCGGGCGTCTGGTGCGGAACCTTAGAGTAAGAAACATCACCGTGCACCTTGGCCAACGTGCGCGACTCGACCGAGCGCGCACTGGCCGAGGTGCACACCGATTTCACCTGGGTGCGCGCGCAGCACCTCGGGCGCACCGGGGTGCGCGCACAACGCCCGGGTTGCACCGTGGCCTGTGTGCTCGGGGTGCCTCGGGTGCGCGCTCGGTGTCGCCCCCCGCGCGCGCGGTAGTGCGGGCAGCGCACCCCGGCCCGGCCCGGCCCCGACGAGAACGCAAACGGGCAAAAGGTTTATTCAAATAGCATTGCGACGCCCGGCGAAAAACTAAAAAAGGGTGCAACACCGGGACTTCCCGGGAGGTCACCCATCCCAGTACTACTCCGGCCCAAGCGCGCTTAACTGCGGAGTTCTGATGGGATCCGGTGCACTAATGCTGGTATGATCGCACCCGTTATGAGCTTGTCGCAGTGTGTACTTAGCAAACCGCGACCCACGTGCGAATCCACCCCGGCCACCCACCCCCGTCGAGGTGCACACCCTCCCTCGCGAAGTGCGCCCCGTTCGCCAAGTGTGAGCCCTGCCCGGGTGCGCGCACCTTGCTAGGGCGTCGGGTGTGCACCCGGCCCGGCCTACGTGCGTGCACCTGGAGGGGGCGTCGTGTGCGTGCAGTGTCCCGTCTGCAACGCGGTGCCCACACACCACCTCGGGCGCAACGACCTGCGCTCACATGTGGGCCGAGTGCACCTTGGTGCATGTTCGGGGCGCCTCGGGTGCACGCTCGATCTTGCCTCGGTGCACCAAGGCGCTCGGTTTGCCCCGGGTGCGCACTTGGTGCAAGGTGGGCACCCAAAATAGGGATCAAGCACCAAAACACAAGTTTCGGGATGCAAAATGGGACCCAAGGACCACAAATGCGTTCCAAGACCCATGATGGGTCCACGAGAACAAAAATGTGTTCTGAGACTTAATAAACAAATATTGGGTTTTAGGAGAAGAAACATGCTCTGATGCCCAAAACGAGAATCGACCCCGAAAAGGCCACAGGCCAAAAGTGGGATGCGAGACAAAAAAAAATGGGACCCGAGGACCAAAATTGGGTTCCCAGGTCGAAGACAGGGCAACCGGACAAGAAACGACCTCTAAGGCTCGAAATGAGTCCCGACGACTAAAACTTGACAAGAAGCACCCATCAGGCACCCAACTCGACACCCATGGGATGCCGACCCACCCGGGCTTCCACCTAGCACACCTTGGCACCCACCCACCCTCGCACCCAACCTCGCACCCAACTTAGCACCTTTGAACCCACATTGGCACTCACCCTGACCCTGGCACCTTGGAACCCACATTGGCACTCACCTTGACCCTGGCACCCACCTTTGCACTCACCTTGGGACCCACCCTGGCTCCCACCTCGGCACCCACCCAGACACCCACCTTGGTTCCTTGGCACCCACCTTGGATCCTTGGCACCCACCCCGACACCCACCTTGGCACGCAACTTGGCTACTTGCCACCCACCTTGGCTCCTTGACGCCCACCCCGACAACCACCCCGTGACCTACCCTGGCTAGGGTTGGTGCACACCCACCCTGGTGCCCACCTTGGCACCCACCCTATGACCCACCTTGGCACGCACCTTAGTACCCACCCCGTTACCCACCCTAGGACCCACCCCGTGACCCACCTTGGCCAGGGTGGGTGCACCCACCCTGGTGCCCACCTTGGCACCCACCCATCCTAGCACCCAGCCTGTGACCGGGCTTGGAACCCAACCTTGCACCCGCACCCGTCTTGGCCAGTGTGGGTGCGCACCCATCCTGGCACCCACGTTGTGACACACCCTTTAACCCACGCACCCTAGCACCCACGTTGGCACCCACCTTGGAACCCAACCTAGCAACTTGGCACCCACCCCGTGACCCACCTTGGCATCCACCATAGCAGTCGCCGACTTGGCACCCACCTCGGCACCCACCTTGACACTTGTGGACCCACCTTGCCACTCACCCTAGCATCGACCCATCCTAGCACCCACCCTGGCACCTTTGCACCCTAGCACTCACCCATCCTAGCACCTAACCTGTGACCCACCTTGACACTCACCCTCGCACCCACCTTGGAACCCAACCTAGCACCCACCCACCCTGACACCAACCCTAGCACCTACCCACCCTTGCACCCACCCTGTGACCCATCTTGGCACCCACCCATCCTACCACTCAACCTATCACCCACCTTCTCACCCACCTTGGCATCCACCTTAGCACCCACCCACACTGGCACCTTGGCACCCACCTCGGGCAAGGTGGGTGCACACCCACCCTGGCACCCAATTTAGAACCCACCGAGCATGTTACCCACCTTGGCACCCACATTGCAGCCCACCCTAGTACCCACCCTATGACCCACATTGGCATCCACACCCTAGCACCCAGGCACCTCGACACCCGCCTTGACACCCACCCTAGCACTGAACCTGTGACCCACCTTGGAACTCACCCTAGAACCCACCCACCCTGTGAACCACCTTGGCATCCACCTTAGCACCCACCCACCTTGGCACCCACTCTAGCACTCACCCATCCTAACACCCAACTTGTTACCCACCTTGGCACCCGCCCTCGCGTCCACCTTGAAACCCACCCTAGCACCCACCCACGCAGGAGCCCACCTTGGCACCCAACCTAACACCCACGCATCCTGGCACCCAACTTGTGACCCACCTTGGAACCCACCCTAGTACCCACCTTTGAACCCACTATATCACCAACCCACCTTGGCACCCACCCTATGACCCTCTTTGGAATCCACCCTAGCACGCACCCACCCTGGCACCCACCATGGAGCGCACCCTAGCACCCACCCACCTCGGCACGCACCTCAACACCCACCTTGGTGTGCGCACTGCGCCAACCTCTCAAAGACCCTATGTGGTGCGCTCCAAAGTGTACACCTTTGGTGCGCTCCAAGGTGCGCACCTTTGGTGCACACCGAGGTGCACACCAAAGTGTGCACCGAGGTGAGCACCAAAGTGCACTCCAGGGTGCACACCAAGGCGTGCACCTTTGGTGCGGTCAATGCAAACGAATTCGGAAGTTGGGGTCGATGTCCTAATCGCTGCTGCAGACTACACGTATGAGAATCGGACAAATAGCTTTATATAGGGGAGGTGTTGCGTTTGATGGGTCGACTCCCCTGGTTGTGTGCACTGCACCAACTTCAAAGACCCTGTCTTGTTTAAGAAGTCAAAAGTTGGGGTGGATGTCCTAATCATTGCTGCAGTCTACGCATGTATGAGAATCAGACAAATAGCTTATATAGGGGAGGTGTTGCATTCGGTGGGTTGACTCCCCTGGTTGTGCGCACTGCGCCAACCTCAAAGACCCCGCATAGCAGAAGAAGTCGGAAGTCGGATTTTGGTGAGCACCAAGGCGTGCACCTTTGGTGCGGTCAACGCAGACGAATTCAGAAGTTGGGGTGGATGTCCTAATCGTTGTTGCAGGCTACACATGTATGAGAATCAGACAAATAGCTTATATAGGGGAGGTGTTGGGTTTGATGGGTCAACTCCCTTGGTTGTGCGCATTACGCCAACCTCAAAGACCTTGTTTTCGTTAAGAAGTCAAAAGTTGGGGTCAATGTCCTAATGGCTCCTGCAGGCTACACATGTATGAGAATCGGACAAATAGCTTATATAGGGGAGGTGTTGGGTTTGATGGGTCGACTCCCCTGGTTGTGCGCATTACGTCAACCTCAAAGACCTTGTTTTCGTTAAGAAGTCAAAAGTTGGGGTCGATGTCCTAATTGCTCCTGTAGACTACACATGTATGAGAATCAGACAAATAGCTTATATAGGGGAGGTGTTGGGTTTGATGGGTTGACTCCCCTAGTTGTTCGCATTACACCAACCTCAAAGACCTTGTTTTCGTTTAGAAGCCGAAAGTTGGGGTCGATGTCCTAATTGCTCCTGCAGGCTACGCATGTATGAGAATCAGACAAATAGCTTATATAGGGGAGGTGTTGGGTTTGATGGGTCGACTCCCCTGGTTGTGCGCATTGCGCCAACCTCAAAGACCCTGCATTGCGGATGAAGTCGAAAGTCAGAGTTTGGTGTGCTACAAGGTGTGGTCGAAGGTGCTCACCTAGGTGTGCACCTTTGGAGCACAGGAAAAGTGCCCTCCAAAAGTGCGCACCTTTGGAGTGCACAAAAGTGCCCTCCAAAAGTGCGCACCTTTGGAGCGCAGAAAAGTGCCCTCCAAAAAGTGCCCTCCAAAAGTGCGCACCTTTGGAGCGCAGAAAAGTGCCCTCCAAAAAGTGCCCTCCAAAAGTGCGCACCTTTGGAGCGCAGAAAAGTGCCCTCCAAAAAGTGCCCTCCAAAAGTGCGCACCTTTGGAGCGCAGAAAAGTGCCCTCCAAAAAGTGCCCTCCAAAAGTGCGCACCTTTGGAGCGCAGAAAAGTGCCCTCCAAAAAGTGCCCTCCAAAAGTGCGCACCTTTGGAGCGCAGAAAAGTGCCCTCCAAAAAGTGCCCTCCAAAAGTGCGCACCTTTGGAGCGCAGAAAAGTGCCCTCCAAAAAGTGCCCTCCAAAAGTGCGCACCTTTGGAGCGCAGAAAAGTGCCCTCCAAAAAGTGCCCTCCAAAAGTGCGCACCTTTGGAGCGCAGAAAAGTGCCCTCCAAAAAGTGCCCTCCAAAAGTGCGCACCTTTGGAGCGCAGAAAAGTGCCCTCCAAAAAGTGCCCTCCAAAAGTGCGCACCTTTGGAGCGCAGAAAAGTGCCCTCCAAAAGTGCGCACTTTTGGTGCGCACCAAGGCGCTGGTTCGGTCGTTGCAGGCGAGTTCGGAAGTTGGGGTCGATGTCCTGAGCGGAGGTGCAAACTACACAGGTGTCGGAATCGGACAAATAGCTTATATAGGGGAGGTGTATGCTTCGATGGGTCGACTCCCCAGGTTGAGCGCACCGCGCCAACCTCAAAGACCCTACGGTATGGATGAAGTCGGAAGTTGGGTCCGATGACCGATTCGATTAGTAGGTATGCTCATGAGGTCGGAATTTGGGTCCGATGACCTGCCATGTGCAGGAAGGCGAATGTTGACACTGTGCGTTGCAAGGTGCACACCAAGGCGCTGGTGCGGTCTTTTTAGTCGAGTTCGGAAGTTGGGGTCGATGTCCTGATCGGAGGTGCAAGCTACACAGGTGTGGGAATCGGACAAATAGCTTATATAGGGGAGGTGTATGCTTCGTTGGGTCGACTCCCCGGGTTGAGCGCACCGCGCCAACCTCAAAGACCCTACGGTATGGATGAAGTCGGAAGTTGGGTCCGATGACCGATTCGATATGTAGGCATACTCGCGAGGTCGGAATTTGGGTCCGATGACCTGCCACGTGCAGGAAGGCGAATGTTGGCACTGTGCGTTGCAAGGTGCGCACCAAGGCGCTGGTTCGGTCGTTGGAGGCGAGTTCGGAAGTTGGGGTCGATGTCTTGATCGGAGGTGCAAACTACACAGGTGTGGGAATCGGACAAATAGCTTATATAGGGGAGGTGTATGCTTCGTTGGGTCGACTCCCCGGGTTGAGCGCACCGCGCCAACCTCAAAGACCCTACGGTATGGATGAAGTCGGAAGTTGGGTCCGATGACCGATTCGATATGTAGGCATACTCGCGAGGTCGGAATTTGGGTCCGATGACCTGCCATGTGCAGGAAGGCGAATGTTGGGACTGTGCGTCGCAAGGTGCGCACCAAGGCGCTGGTGCCGTCGTTGCAGTCGAGTTCGGAAGTTGGGGTCGATGTCCTGGTCAGAGGTGCAAACTACACAGGTGTGGGAATCGGACAAATAGCTTATATAGGGGAGGTGTATGCTTCGATGGGTCGACTCCCTGGGTTGAGCGCACCGCGCCAACCTCAAAGACCCTACAGTATGGATGAAGTCGGAAGTTGGGTCCGATGACCGATTCGATACGTAGGCATATTGGCGAGGTCTGAATTTGTGTCCGATGACCTGCCATGCGCAGGAAGGCGGAATTTGGGTCCGATGACCGAGTTGATGGCGTGCCATGCGCAGAAAGGCGGAATTTGGGTCCGATGACCGAGTTGATGTTGATGGCCCGCCATGCACAGGAAGGCGGAATTTGGGTCCGATGACCGATTTGAAGGCGTGCCATACGCAAAAAGGCGGAGTTTGGGTCCGATGACCGAGTTGATATTGATGGCCCGCCATGCGCAGGAAGGCGGAATTTGGGTCCGATGACCTGACATACGCATGGAGTCCGACTCGGGGGCCGATGTTCGATTCGATGACTTGCATTGTGGGTAAAGTCGGAAGTTGTGGTCTTTGACCCGATTCGATGACCAGACTTCGGCTGCTTGAGAATCGGACAAATAACTTATATAGGGGAGGTAGTGTTCTCGAGCATCCTCCCCCCGTGCCCGTTTATGTCGATTGATGCTGGTGCTCGACTGGTTGGAGCGCTCGGATGCAAAAATCTTGCACCAGGATTTATCGATTGTGATGGACACGGCAAGTCTCCTGATTGCTATGCAGGAGCTCATCGTGAATCTCTATGCGGCCTTGGTATGGACTCGACCTGCGGAATGGTTCGGCAATGGTAGTCGCTCCAACACGTCCTTGCAATGGCCACAGAGGTGATTCGACTAGAGCTCCAGTCTAGCTTTTGGGTTGCTTGGCGGACTGGTATAGCCGCGATCGAGTTCCGGCCATGAACGTTTTAGATAGCTCTTGGGCTTTCTGGGACGGAAGTCGGAAGTTTGGGCTGTTGTCCGATTTGATGACCATTCTTCGGATGTGTGAGAATCGGACAAATAACTTATATAGGGGACTGTGTTGTCTCACGCAGCCCCCTCCGTGCCCCTCTATCTCGACCGATGTTGGTGCTTGAAAGGGTTGGGATCGCTCGGATTTATAAACGTGCACCACCATTTGTCGAGTGTGAGGGACGCGGCAGGTCTCCTAAATGCTATGCGGGCGCTCTCTGAGAATCTCTATCCGGCCTCGACACAGACTAGTCTTGCTGAATGGTTTGGCACTGGTAGTCGATCCAACACGTCGTTGTTGTGGCCGCCTAGGCGATTCGATTCGAGCCCCCGTCTAGCTTTTGGGTTGCTTGGCGGATTTTGCCCTATCCGCAAGTGAGCTCGGTCCCTAAACGTTCGAGAAACCCGATTGCTATGCGCCGACTCTCTTTCTTGCGAGCCTCCATCTAGCTTTTGGGTCTCTACGGAACGGAAGTCGGAATCTGGGACCGTTGTTTGATTCGACGAGGCAGACTACGGTTGTGCGAGAATCGGACAAATAACTTATATAGGGGAGGTGTTGACTGGAGCATTCTCCCCCGTGCCCCTCTAACTCGACCAATGCTGGCGCTCGAACGGTGGTAGCGCTCGGATTTTCATTGAGCGCCAGCATTGGTCGATTTAGAGGGGCATGCGAGATTCCCGAATGCTATGCGAGGGCTCTAACGGAAATGTCTATTGGTTTCGGTATGGATGCAATTGCGAGTGGTTCGGCAAAGGTAGTCGTTCCGATGCGTCCATGTCGTGGCCAAATCGATAATTCGATTTGAGCCCTCGTATAGCATTTGGGTCTCTCGATGTGATTCCGCATTCCAGTCCCTTTGGGCACTGCTTGAGCTGCATCCCAGGGGGTTCCCTTCCCAATAATCTGCCTCGCAACCCGATTGCTATGCGGTGAGGCTCCTCGGCCGCCTCGGAACTATCTGTGTATCAGACGCATCGCGGGATAAGGGGTTGGCAACGGTAGTCGCCCCAAGCGCGTCCGATGCTTGGACCATTCCGAGGCGGCCCTGAAGCCTCTTCCGTCTAGCCGTTGGGTCCTTCTCGCCGCATCCCTCGCCTCGCACCCCGATTGCTATGCGGTGAGGCTCCTCGGCCGCCTCGGAACTATCTGTGTATCGGACGCGTCGCGGGATAAGGGGTTGTCACTGGTAGTCGCCCCAAGCGCGTCCGATGCTTGGACCATTCCGAGGCGGCCCTGAAGCCTCTTCCGTCTAGCCGTTGGGTCCTTCTCGCCGCATCCCTCGCCTCGCACCCCGATTGCTATGCGGTGAGGCTCCTCGGCCGCCTCGGAACTATCTGTGTATCGGACGCGTCGCGGGATAAGGGGTTGTCATTGGTAGTCGCCCCAAGCGCGTCCGATGCTTGGACCATTCCGAGGCGGCCCTGAAGCCTCTTCCGTCTAGCCGTTGGGTCCTTCTCGCCGCATCCCTCGCCTCGCACCCCGATTGCTATGCGGTGAGGCTCCTCGGCCGCCTCGGAACTATCTGTGTATCGGACGCGTCGCGGGATAAGGGGTTGTCATTGGTAGTCGCCCCAAGCGCGTCCGATGCTTGTACCATTCCGAGGCGGCCCTGAAGCCTCTTCCGTCTAGCCGTTGGGTCCTTCTCGCCGCATCCCTCGCCTCGCACCCCGATTGCTATGCGGTGAGGCTCCTCGGCCGCCTCGGAACTATCTGTGTATCGGACGCGTCGCGGGATAAGGGGTTGTCACTGGTAGTCGCCCCAAGCGCGTCCGATGCTTGGACCATTCCGAGGCGGCCCTGAAGCCTCTTCCGTCTAGCCGTTGGGTCCTTCTCGCCGCATCCCTCGCCTCGCACCCCGATTGCTATGCGGTGAGGCTCCTCGGCCGCCTCGGAACTATCTGTGTATCGGACGCGTCGCGGGATAAGGGGTTGTCACTGGTAGTCGCCCCAAGCGCGTTCGATGCTTGGACCATTCCGAGGCGGCCCTGAAGCCTCTTCCGTCTAGCCGTTGGGTCCTTCTCGCCGCATCCCTCGCCTCGCACCCCGATTGCTATGCGGTGAGGCTCCTCGGCCGCCTTGGAACTATCTGTGTATCGGACGCGTCGCGGGATAAGGGGTTGTCACTGGTAGTCGCCCCAAGCGCGTCCGATGCTTGGACCATTCCGAGGCGGACCCGAAGCCTCTTCCGTCTAGCCGTTGGGTCCTTCTCGCCGCATCCTTCGCCTCGCACCCCGATTGCTATGCGGTGAGGCTCCTCGGCCGCCTCGGAACTATCTGTGTATCGGACGCGTCGCGGGATAAGGGGTTGTCACTGGTAGTCGCCCCAAGCGCGTCCGATGCTTGGACCATTCCGAGGCGGACCCGAAGCCTCTTCCGTCTAGCCGTTGGGTCCTTCTCGCCGCATCCCTCGCCTCGCACCCCGATTGCTATGCGGTGAGGCTCCTCGGCCGCCTTGGAACTATCTGTGTATCGGACGCGTCGCGGGATAAGGGGTTGTCACTGGTAGTCGCCCCAAGCGCGTCCGATGCTTGGACCATTCTGAGGCGGACCCGAAGCCTCTTCCGTCTAGCCGTTGGGTCCTTCTCGCCGCATCCCTCGCCTCGCACCCCGATTGCTATGCGGTGAGGCTCCTCGGCCGCCTTGGAACTATCTGTGTATCGGACGCGTCGCGGGATAAGGGGTTGTCACTGGTAGTCGCCCCAAGCGCGTCCGATGCTTGGACCATTCCGAGGCGGACCCGAAGCCTCTTCCGTCTAGCCGTTGGGTCCTTCTCGCCGCATCCCTCGCCTCGCACCCCGATTGCTATGCGGTGAGGCTCCTCGGCCGCCTTGGAACTATCTGTGTATCGGACGCGTCGCGGGATAAGGGGTTGTCACTGGTAGTCGCCCCAAGCGCGTCCGATGCTTGGACCATTCCGAGGCGGCCCCGAAGCCTCTTCCGTCTAGCCGTTGGGTCCTTCTCGCCGCATCCCTCGCCTCGCACCCCGATTGCTATGCGGTGAGGCTCCTCGGCCGCCTTGGAACTATCTGTGTATCGGACGCGTCGCGGGATAAGGGGTTGTCACTGGTAGTCGCCCCAAGCGCGTCCGATGCTTGGACCATTCCGAGGCGGCCCCGAAGCCTCTTCCGTGTAGCCGTTGGGTCCTTCTCGCCGCATCCCTCGCCTCGCACCCCGATTGCTATGCGGTGAGGCTCCTCGGCCGCCTTGGAACTATCTGTGTATCGGACGCGTCGCGGGATAAGGGGTTGTCACTGGTAGTCGCCCCAAGCGCGTCCGATGCTTGGACCATTCCGAGGCGGACCTGAAGCCTCTTCCCTCTAGCCGTTGGGGCTTTCTCGCCGCATCCCTCGCCTCGCACCCTGATTGCTATGCTGTGAGGCTCCTCGGCCGCCTTGGAACTATCTGTGTATCGGACGCATCGCGGGATAAGGGGTTGGCAGTGGTAGTCGCCCCAAGCGCATCCGATGCTTGGACCATTCCGAGGCGGCCCTGCAGCCTCTTCCGTCTAGCCGTTGGGGCCATCTCGCCGCATCCCCCACCTCGCACCACGATTGCTATGCGGTGAGGCTCCTTGGCCGCCTCGGAACTATCTGTGTATCGGACGCATCGCGGGATAAGGGGTTGTCACTGGTAGTCGCCCCAAGCGCGTCCGATGCTTGGACTATTCCGAGGCGGCCCTGCAGCCTCTTCCGTCTAGCCGTTGGGGCCATCTCGCTGCATCCCCCACCTCCTCGGCCGCCTCGGAACTATCTGTGTATCGGACGCATCGCGGGATAAGGGGTTGGCAGTGGTAGTCGCCCCAAGCGCGTCCGATGCTTGGACTATTCCGAGGCAGCCCTGCAGCCTCTTCCGTCTAGCCTTTGGGGCCATCTCGCCGCATCCCTCGCCTCGCACCCCGATTGCTATGCGGTGAGGCTCCTCGGCCGCCTGGGAACTATCTTCGTATCGGACGCATCGCGGGATAAGGGGTTGTCACTGGTAGTCGCCCCAAGCGCGTCCGATGCTTGGACTATTCCGAGGCGGCCCTGTGGCCTCTTCCGTCTAGCCGTTGGGGCCATCTCGCCGCATCCCCCACCTCGCACCCCGATTGCTATGCGGTGAGGCTCTTCGGCCGCCTTGGAACTATCTTCGTATCGGACGCATCGCGGGATAAGGGGTTGTCACTGGTAGTGGCCCCAAGCGCGTCCGATGCTTGGACTATTCCGAGGCGGCCCTGCAGCCTCTTCCGTCTAGCCGTTGGGGCCATCTCGCCGCATCCCCCACCTCGCACCCCGATTGCTATGCGGTGAGGCTCCTCGGCCGCCTTGGAACTATCTTCGTATCGGACGCATCGCGGGATAAGGGGTTGTCACTGGTAGTCGCCCCAAGCGCGTCCGATGCTTGGACTATTCCGACGCGGCCCTGTGGCCTCTTCCGTCTAGCCGTTGGGGCCATCTCGCCGCATCCCCCACCTCGCACCCCGATTGCTATGCGGTGAGGCTCCTCGGCCGCCTTGGAACCATCTTCGTATCGGACGCATCGCGGGATAGGGGGCTGTCACTGGTAGTCGCCCCAAGCGTGTCCGATGCTTGGACCATTCCTAGGCGGCCCTGAAGCCTCTTCCGTCTAGCCGTTGGGGCCTTCCCGCCCCATCCCTCGCCTCGCACCCCCGATTGCTATGCGGTGAGGCTCCTCGGCCGCCTTGGAACCATCTGTGTATCGGACGCATCGCGGGATAAGGGGTTGGCACTGGCAGTCGCCCCAAGCGCGTCCGATGCTTGGACCATTCCGAGGTGGCCCTGAAGCCTCTTCCGTCTAGCCGTTGGGGCCTTCCCGCCCCATCCCTCGCCTCGCACCCCGATTGATATGCGGTGAGGCTCCTCGGCCGCCTTGGAACTATCTGTGTATCGGACGCATCGCGGGATAAGGGGTTGGCACTGGTAGTCGTCCCAATCGCATCCGATGCTTGGACCATTCCGAGGCGGCCCTGCAGCCTCTTCCGTTTAGCCGTCGGGGCCTTCCCGCCGCATCCCTCGCCTCGCATCCCGATTCCTATGCGGTGAGTCTTCTCGGCCGCCGCGGAACTATACCTGTTATTGCTACTGCATCCTTCGGCTGGTAACCTCCTCTGCCGCCTTGGAACGTTCTCTTTGTCGGACGCGTCGCGGGATAAGGGGTTGGCACTGGTAGTCGCCCCAAGCGCGCCCGATGCATAGACCGCTCCGAGTCGACCTTGCTTTCAGCCTCTCACATGCATAGACCTCTCTGAGTCGACCCTGCAGCCTCTCACGTTTAGCCTTTGGAATCTCGCCTCACAACATGATTGCTATCCTTGATGCATCCCTTGCCTCGAGCCCTGATTGCTTTCTTGGCTGCATCCCTCCTCTCCTCACAGCCCGGTTGTCATCACTGCTTCATCCGTCGCTTCATGCATTCTGGCTGCTGGGCCCTTCCCACCGCACACCTCGATTGCTATCTCTTCTGCATCACACACCCCGATTGCTATCTCTGCTACATCCCTCGGCTCTCACTTCTGCATCCTTCGCCTCACACCTCGATTGCTATCAATGCTGCATCCGTAACCTCACACCCCGATTGCTATGCGGGGAGGCTCCTTGGCCGCCTTGGAAATTTCTGTGTGTCGGACGCACCGCGGGATAAGGGGTTGGCACTGGTAGTCGCCCCAAGTGCGCCCGATTCTTAGACCGCTTCGAGGTGACCTCGTAGCCTCTTTCGTCCAGGCTTCCTGCCTTCAACGCCCTTTTTACACCTCGATTGCTATGCGCGGGCTCGTTGGCGTCTATCACCTCTCTGCGAAGAGTGGCACGATGATTGTTGGGGTAAATCGTAGCAGTCCGATCTCTGGCCTTGGGCCATTGTGAGGGCTGATCGATTTCCTGTGCGCATCTCGTGTTCGCCCAGTAACAGACTCGACGACTTGTAATCGGTCTTGTTCCCGATTGTTCCTGGAGGTAGTCTTCGGAACTCTTGGATTTGACCTGTCACTCGAACTGTCCTCTTCCGAGGATGCTTGTGTGTGTGTGCTTGTGCCATTTCCTTGGCGGTATTAACGAGATATTAAAGAGCGGAGTGAGCGCCTCGCCCAGCTATGTTTGGGGCTCTCACTCCCTTACCCGGTGTGCGACCGCTTTGCACGTAGGTTGCGGAGCATCGCGACTCTTTCGATGTTTGGCGGTTGTCTTCCGGTGATGCGTTGGTCCCGAAGTGCACGTTACTAGCATTTCTGCCATTGTTCTCGATCTTTGGCACGTTCCTTCGTTGCAATTGGATATATATCTCCGTTTATACGCGCAGGCTTCTCCCGCCTATTCAGCGCTGTCCCACTCTCAGCACTCTCGTGGTCTCCTTGGCTTCTCTCTCCCGTGAGCGAGCTCT